>NC_081412.1:162455910-162755910 GCF_030272615.1 Cryptomeria japonica
TTAAGTTTTATATATAAAGTAAAACCAAATATAAAATTTGCATTAGGAGTATGGCATATGACAACGTGGTTTATTATGCTGAAAACGGCGGTTAAAAGAAGACTTTTTGGTTTTATTTTAGTTTTTAATTTTTAATTTGCAAATGGAAATTAAACATGATAATCACAACAGTCGGGTAAAAGAAAATATGCAGATTTCTATTATTTTTTAATTTTAATTTATAAGTGGAAATTAAATATTATAATCATCTCAAAAAACAATAAATCTACAGATATGTCTTTCATATAGCTAGGTAATTGTCAACATAAATAATATTTGAAATCATGAAAATTTTGAGAAAAGTATATCTGGGTATTTAAGACTTTAATAGCAAGCCGATGAGTTGTGTTGTACATATATACGAGTAGTTATTGTGTTGTACATATATATGAGTTGTTGTCATTAAATATTTAATATTCTAACATTTCATTTATTGCATTGAATGCATAAAAATGAGGAATTTTTTTTTGGAAAAATAAAATTTTATATCTACTATTTTCAATATAGACTAATGAAGAAAGAAAAATGACATTTTATAATCATTTTAAATAAAAATTAAATATAAACTATAGAATTTTTGTTCAAAACTTTTAATTCTTTGAAATGATTGATTAAACTAATGAATAAGTAGAGTTGAAATGATTGGTTAATTTTTTTGGAAAGGAGTATTATATAATGTGAAATCATTTTTATTTGTTAAGGTTGAGAATTTTTAACAAGAGAAATTGTGAAGAAACTTTGTAATAATTTTGTAAGTTATCATCTAAAGGATAATAGATTGTTTGAAGATTATTAGTACTTGCCATTATTATTCAATTGGTTTTCCACCAATTATATCGATCAATTTTTTCTTTCAATGTTTTTTTTTAAATTTTTAAATAGTTAAGATGCATGATTTTTATGTTTTCAAATTATAGAAATTGTTTTTCTTCAATATAATTGGCTCAAATAATTTGCAAGATTTCTAGGATCTACTTTCTAGATGATTTTTTTAGGCAAATTTTTAGGTCATTAAAATAATAATTAGTATGTTTTATTTTTCTTTTCAAATTATTTAAAATGTGTATCTAAATATTTCCTCTTGCAATTTAATAATATAAAAATATATATTTGATAAATATATTAATATATATTTACTATATCAATTTAATAAAATAAAAAAATATCTTTGATAAATATATTAATATATATTTTCTATATAGTATATAATTAAATTAAATATTAGATTAAAAAAATAAATTTAATATTATAAATATTATTAATATATTAAGCCTACATATAATTAAAATTATTATATTAGGATTAAATATATTTTTCATATTAAAAGAAAATCAAAATTAAATATGTTAATTATATATAATCAACGAATAATAAAATTATATATAATAATATATTAGTAAAGTTAAAAATATTAAATTATTAAAATATATAAAAATAAAGATTAAGGTTTTAATAAATAATTTAATATTATGCATATTATTAGCCTAATTAATTATAATCTAAATTATATTCATAATATAAATGAAATACAATATTATATATCCTTATCATATAATATTAAATCTATATAATGCAATAATATAAAAAGATTAATATATTAATTATAAATAATTTATTTATAATAACATTACCAAAAATATATAATAATAAATATATTATTAATAATTATATTAAACTTTTTCATTAAATAATTATTAATTGAAATTAAGATTGTTATTAATTTTATGGTTATAATTTAAATAAATGATTATAATTTAATTTATAATCCTTAATTATATTATAAATTTAATTTTAATTCTTATTTATTATTATAATTCTAAAATGATTATAATAATGATTAGGATTAAAATTAGGTTTCTTAATAAGAGTTAGTGTTAGAATAAGGGTTAAGGTTAGGGAGGTTCAAATTATTTCTAAATTAAGATTAGATTTAAGTTTAGAGTTAGATTAAGAATTTGGGTTAATTTTTTGTTTTAAAGGATTAGGGTTGTATTTAATGTTAGATTTAGAGTTAGAATTAGGTTAAAAATTTGGGCTGGCATACAAATTATGTTAAGGTTAGAATTAAGCTTATTGTTACTCCATATCTCCTAACTTTCTTTATATATATTTATAATACTAATTAAATGTTAATTTAAAAAATGGATTCTATAATATTCAATATGATTACACCTTTTTACACATATTCCAGTTCAGATTAAATGAAATAACTTAAAAAATACAATGATTACCAAATAAATTCATTATAGTTATAGCTAGGGTTAGGATTATAATTCAATTAGGGTTAGAGTTATGTTCAATTAGTTTAGTGTAAGAGTTTAATTAGGAGTAGGGTTCAAGTAGGGTTAGGACTACGATTCAATTATTGTTTAATTAAAGTTATTAAATAAATTTTTGAGTTAGGGTTAAACTATGATTATAGTTCAAACATTATTAGGGTAAGGGTTAGGTATAAAGTTAAATTTCAGTTAGGTTAAGGATCAAATAGGCTTCTAGGGATAACTTTTGATTTGTGGTTAGCGTTAAATTATGGTTAGGATTCAAAGAGGTTAGGAATACAATTCAGTAAATGAAAATTTTTAGGTAAATTTTTAAGTTTAATAAAATAATATTTAGAATGTTTAAATTTTCTTTTCAAATTATTTAGAGTGTATGTTTTAAAGCTTTATATAAATAAATAAACATATATATAATATAAAAAATATGAATTAATAGTATTATTTTAGTTATCTTCATATATATATATATATATCAAATTGCTAACAATGGTAGTTGTCATTGAATTATATTAAGAAAAAATTACATAATATGTGTCCTCCTTAGAAAGCAAAAAAAAGACCAACCTTAACTTATCAGGGCTATGTGCTCCTCAAGACCTTTCCACTGCCGAATATCACTATCTATAATCTCCATTTCTCTTTGATCCATAGCAAAATCTGTAGCTGAATTGGCCTCTCTAAACACTTGAAATTTTTGGTCCTATATATCTATTTTTTTTTGATTTAGTATATGTTACATGATAACTAACATGACAAATGAATTTTTCCTTCAAACTAGGTGAAAATATTTTGAAACTAATTAATTAATTAATTGTGAAAATATTGGTAACTACCATGACAAGTGAGTGAAGGACTAATATTAACTGAATAATAAAGAATATATTCTCTAGCATTATTGATATTTTATCACCAAATAAATTCATTATAATTAATACAACAAGTATATTGTGCACACACATCATTGTAATTAATACAACAATTGTGAAATACCCTTTCCGGATAGGTATGAAAATTTGATGTCTACAACATAATATTTCTTAAAATAAAATAAATTAGAATTTGTGAAATTAAAGGATATCAACATTTCCATCTAAATTTAGTGATAACTATGACTATTCTCGATACTATTTATTATTTACATAAATTTATATCATTTATTTACTACATTTATATGTTCAGGTTTGCTTGAATTCTTTGATTACCTATTCATTTATTATAATTAATACAATATAAATTATTAATCTCTTCTATTTGCTAACTGTTTGAAAAAAAAAAACATTTAAAATAAACGAACTAGTGACTATGATCTTATATTTGCTAACCAAGTTGTGATACAAGCTTATATCCAGGAACATAAGCATGTACCTCGGGGAGATCTACTTTCGGGGAGTCTTCTTTTTGAGAATCCTGCTCCCTAGTTAGTTTCTCCTTCATAGGATATTTCTTCGTAGGAACTTCCTCCTTCAGGACTTCTTGACTCCTCTGCTCTTCCTTTTTAGGGGAATGGACAAAAGTAGAATTCGTCACTGAAGAGGATAAGGTAGGTACATAATTTTGAAAAGAAGGCACAATCGAGCCTTGACCAACTACTGTTATTTAAAGAAGGAAAATTGCCTTAAGGTCAGCCTTTATTATGACGACTTGGTTATTAGCTACAAACTTTACAGACCCATGGAGAGTAGAAGATACAACTCCCAAAGCATGAAGCCATTGTCTACCCAAAATGATATTATAAGACAAAGGACCTAGCATCACATGTATAAGGATTGGACTAGTAACAGGTCCAACCTTCAAGGACAATATGACCATTCCTACAACAATTTTACCATTGTTATTGAATCCTCGAATAAACAGGGAAGAAGTTGCCAAGGTGTCCGGATCCACCTTGATTTTTGGTAATAGATCCAGAATACAAACATTAAGTGTAGGGCCTGTATCAACAAGTGTTCATCTAATACCAACATAGTTTGCATGAACAATTATCATTAAAGGATCTACCAAATTTCTCACTTCTGGAGGTGGAAGTTCATGAGGATAAAAAGTAATATTCGACGAGTGTACACAAATATGATCCATCAACGCATTCACATCCGTTGGTCTCACAAAAGAAGGCAATATGATCTTTTGCAAAGCTTCTTGTAGCATACCTTGATACACCAAAGAAGTTTGAATCAAATCCCATAGTGAGATCTTAGCAGGAGTAACCTTAAGTTGCTCAATAAGATCATAGTGACTAGTTCGTTTATTTGTCAGTGAAGGTTCTCGAGGAATACTAGGCTGAGAGGGTGGTAAAGAAACTTGTGTTAATCTCTATATAAATTATTAATCTCTTCTATTTGCTAACTTCCTAATCTTGGATAAAATAGCTCTTACCAACGAGTAGCTAGAGAGGCTTTACAAAAATATCTAAACAATGTAGAGCATGGTTAATGTTTTTATTTTTTCATCTTCTAGAAGAAAAAAAATCATTCATTAATGAAATGACCAAAACTAGTAATGAACCATGGAATTTGGTAAGGAAATGCCTTTGACCAATCTCTAAGATATAGAATGAGCTAAAAGGTATCCAAAATCTTCTATAACAAGCACATAAAGGGTAGGAGCCAAAGGAAACCCTAGTGAATATACTTGAAAATGTCAAAAGCACCAGATTGAAGGTCATTGATAGTACGTTATGTTGAAGCATCATAAGAAAGCATGTGAATTGATTAGTAAAAAGATAACCAAATCCTAAAGTGTAAGCATGGAAAGGATAAAAGGGCTACTCAGGTTGTTCATAAGCTTTTAAAAAACTCATTTTAATGAAAATTTCTTGCTAATGTGATCTCTAATAATATTCCATACCTTCCTAGAATGCTATTTAATATTGTTCACAATATATTTGGACTTTATAAAGGTAGTTTGTTTAAAGCATAATTCGAGGGAGAATATAGTGGAACTTCTATGCAAGAGACTTGGCTATGATCTTGTATGAGCCATGAGCAATGTAATCAACCTCTAGTCTTCAAGCTCGCTCTAGACTTTAATGTGAATTTGATATTTTATTTGTTAAGAAATTTGTACAATTCACAAGAAAAGCCTTCACAACCAAGATCTTTGTCATTGACAATAGTGTCAACAACTTCATGGAGATCAAATAATGGAGAGAAATTGATCATAAAATACTACCCAAGGATAAGAGAGTCAACAAGGAACAATGTTGAGGCACTCTTGTAAAGCGTGGTCATATTCAAGAGAGTTCTCTTGAGCTTTAAAAACTTGTTCACAATGAAAACTTGAGATTTGAGTTCCCAATTTCTGTAATTCATTTTTAGTGAACTAAATGCTTCCTACACATTGAGTATTATTTATATAAATGGACACTCTTTCAATTATTCAAACAATATAATACTCCCCTTCACTTTAAAAGGGTTTAAAATAGTCGAGTCTACAACTAGATACTTTATTTTTTGGGTTAGTTCCCTCCCTTAATCAAGAAGTTATTCTCATCCCTTGTCTTAAGCAAATGCCCAACTTGGTTTGTTTATTATGTGGAAGGGAATAAAGCAAGATAAATATTGTTTCCCATTAGATGGATTCAAATCAATGTTGATACAAATGTTTTTGACTTATGGGATAAATGACCCAGTGATGTCAACCCATCAATTGGCAAATCTACTTGCCTCGTGAAGACAATTTATGTCATACATGTAGTTTTACTAGTAGTTTGACTACTATTGCATTATCATTGGGGGTGAATTCATGAACCTTTTTAGTTAGGTTGGTTTTTGAGAGGCATTTATGCAACATTTCCAAGTTTCTAGATGGAGAGGCTATCAAATTAGTTAAAATTATGTTGGGTCTTGAAAATTTGGAGAGAATTTTTTTTTTATCAGAATCCATTGCCTCTATTTCATTAAAAAATTGGCGTAGTTGGTGTTGTGCAAACAAGCTACAGATTGGGTGCTTCATGTTTTGCTTCCTAAATATGAATAAGCTTTGTCTTCTTCTAGTGTTAAGGTGTTTCTATATTTTGAGGTTAGATTCTCATTTGAAGGCTTTGCAAGAAGATCTCAATGTTCTCAAGGAGTTGTTGATTGTTTTCAAACAACGTGAAGATTTGTTTGAATTCTATATGGGTTGGGCAACAATAGTTAAAAATTTTGTGGTCTCACATACACTTGGCAAGTTAGAAACCAATAGTCTATTTTTTGTGCCCTCTTCATCTAAAAGAGTTGTATTATGCCTAAAAGAGAGAAATTTCAAGTGTATAGTTTAGCTATTTGGATGATAGCAAGCTCAAATATTTGTTAGGATAGGGAAGGTTAAGGTGTGTTTGCAAGTAAGGTTAGTGGCTATGTGCATGGGGGTGGCAACATCTTTACTTTAGGCAATGTTGGATTAGGTTAGATTGGTAAATCTCTGCAAATGTAATTCAAGATTTGTTTTCGTCTTTGTAAATTGGTCCTTTGTATTTTGTAATCATATTTTTTTAGTTACAACAATCTAATTAGATTTTATTTAATTTCTCAATCAAAATAATATATTTTATTCTTAGTTATACATAAACCATATTGAATTGGTTAATATATCATCTATAAATCTTTTTTTTTCCAATTAATAAGTCTCAAGGCGAAAACCTAATATTAGAGAATTATATTGAATACAGTAAACTGAAATATACTCAATTTTGTCTGTGTGAAAGGGTCCTACACATGCAAAATGGAGTGGGAATCTGTGTGTATATTGGCGTGCAATCCACTGGATTTGAGTTTATACTTAAGCTTTTAAAGCATTAAAGTAGTGACAATTGGTTGGGATGTTGACCCTTGTTATGATCCTCCTTTAAAAAAATCACAAAGGACGTTCTTTCTAAACTTGCATTTGCAGTTTCCCACTCTACACGCTACAACCACGCATCTTGACTTAGAGCTTGATTGTATAAACTAGTGTAATAAAAAATGAAGTTTTCTTGATGTTTAAGAGTTAGTTTTAATTATTAGTTTGTTTATTTATTTAAAATTTAATTCAAAGAATCAACAAAGTATTGAATTTAAGTGATTTTATATTTGAATAAATAAGGAATCGAGATTGTATAAGATGATATTAAGTTAAAAATAATGAAAAAAGAAAAAGAAGAGAAAGTGTTATGTTTGGAAGTTGAAGAAATTGCAAAAGTTATAGAAGACAATAGTAAGAGGTCTTGGATAATTAGAATTAGGTTTTGAATGTTTTTTTTTGTGCCATTGACACTAGTGTCTTTCACTCAAATAGTAGTCTCTCAATAAAAGTGGATGTGTCTTTTGCTTGCAAAAGTATCTTACAAGGAGAAAATGTATCTTTACCCATGTGAGTGTTTTAGAAGACGCGAAGGTATCTTTTACTTGTAAAAGCATCCTTTGAAATTTTTGGGGTTAAACATGCATTTTGTAGCTAGGATGAAATGGTTTGACCAAAGGTTGTTTTTGGGATCTGCTTCAAATAGATATAAAGGATGACTCTATAGTATGATTTAAACAAGTTTTAGATGTGTGAAAGTTAGGTGTAAATGTAGTGAGTTATGTGTGTAATAGTATTGGAACTCTAATAAATAGAAGGTGGTCTTGGGTGTTCATAAGAGTAGCTAAAGTATGTGTGGTCCTATAATGATGTTTTCTTGTACTCCTTCACTAATGCCATAATATTCCCCCCCCTCATTTTTATTAATTTTTCTCTTTTGAATACTAAAGAAAATAATACAAATCCAAAGCCACTCTATAGAATGTTGTAAAATAAAGTAAACTACTACAAACAAAATCTTGTCAATAGAGTATACAAATCTAAAATACCAATTATGGAATCATTTGATTGATCATAAACTAGACGTTGCAAGTATAAATCATCAAACAAGCATGACATAGGATGTAATGTAGAGACATCCTTTTGAAAAAAAACTTCACCATCAAAGACAACACAATTTGTTATTAATCTTTAAAGTAAGAGTACATAATCGACAAACTTCTCCCTTTCTTTAAAAAATATTATTGTCATACTTTTGTATCTATCTGTAGGATTCCCCATTAAACCTCTATCCAATGCCTATAATATACACAGAATAGTTGAGACAAAACCACAATTTGATTCCTAAAAAAATGACCACCTAAACCATGATATACAATAAATCCAACATCCCCATGTGACAAATCAATGCATCCATGAATAGAAATTATAACTTGTAAGAATCTTTTAACACTTCACTTCATGGGCACACTACTCCAAAAATGGTTCTCTAATGTAGGACATAATATGTTGGACCCATCTAACAATGAAGAAGACACTCCACTTGGTCTCTTAGTGCCTAATAATGGGAAAGTGGTAGTTGATGGGGTGTAATCACATTGTAACTACCACTATCACACACCACCTTCTTCCTTGAATGCTATTTTGACTAATATTCCACATTAAATGGGATACTAATAAAAAATAACATTTCTCAACTACATTGGTGTCCACATATCCATTCCAAGAAACGTTAAAATAGAACAATATACATTAAGATTTTAGTTAAATATCATACTACCCTACTGTTATTGCACTTGATATTGGATATTTTAATTCTATAAGGAGAACCAAAATTAATCAAATACATGACACAAGGCCTATGGCCTCAACATGTATCAGGATAAATTATACATGCTCACAAGTTTCATAAGTGAATCTATAACATTCTCCCAAGTGTTAAACTTTTGTAACATGATCTTACTATTCTCCACCATCTCACAAAAAGTAATAAATACATTAAGATTCAGTTATTCATGCTCACTAGTTTCATAAGTGAATCTATAACATTCTCCCTAGTGAATTATTTGGTAGAAGCATGGTACATGGAATTCTTAGCCAAATAAATAGCATTGCGGGTGTCATATTTGATCTAAACCAACTTCTATAGTCAAAACCAACTCCTAAACATTGTCTTTATAACCCTAATTCCTCATTATAGGAATGTGGACATTAGCAATATGGTTTGCTTCAATAGTGGATAAAGAAATCATGAACTATCTCTTACTCTCTAACTCGTAGCACCACTAAATAGAAAAAACATATAGCCAGTAGTGATTTTTCGACTATTAAAGTCACTTTCTTAAGTTGCATCAATAAAGAATTGTATGTCTAATAACTTGTCACATAACTGAAGCTATTATAACATAAAAAAATATTAGAAGTTCCTCATGTATATGTAAATACCCTCTTAACATTATTTCAATGCTCTCTACCAAGGTTAGACATTAACCTACTATGAATTCCTACCATTTGGGCAATATTTAGTTTAGTACAAACTATTGAATACATCAAGATACTAATAGCACTAGTATAAGACACATCATATATATATATCTTCTACATTATCATTTATCTTAGGACACATATCTAATGAAATCTTTGTACTTTTAGGCAAAGGAATACTTACCAATATATAGTTTTGCATTGTAAATTATCATACAATGTGTTAATATACTTACTGTGACTAGAAGCTAAATATATTTATGAGCTCAATCCCTCCTAGTTTTCATTCTAAAATATTTTTTATGCCCCTAGATCCTTTAGTTAAAATTCTCTAGAAGACTAAGTTTTAACCTCTCTAATCATTGTCTTGTTGTTACCAATATATAACATGTCATCTACATACAATACAATAGTTAGAATTTGTTCATCTATACACTGATATAACTTACACAATTATTCTCTTTTAAACTATTCCAACTTCAAAGAAAATGCATCAAAGTTTTAATATCACATTCAAGACAATTTTTTCAAGCCATATAAATGTTGTTTTCTAGTGTCCTAAATTGCACCTAGTGCATTTATGACACTTATGCATGACGCTTGATGCATTAATGACAAACTCATGATAAAAATCCCATCATTTTGACATCATGGGCTTCAAAGGCAAAGTGCCCTTGTTTTCCTTGAAACCCCATTTGGGCCAATCTTTGGAAGGACATCTGCATGTTGCACTAATGTCCTAATAGATCTACATAATCTCACATCTTGCAGTCAGTTAGATGCCTTTTGACATGTGTCCCTTGGCTTGCCTTCGGCTGTAACGGCTCTTTGCACCCCTTCCTAGCCTTAAAAATCCTTCTTTGCTCATTATGAAGGGTTCTACTCTTGGTTACTTATTGTCTCTTTCTTATCTCTCTCTTGATGCTCTCTTGAATACTCTATAAGATCTCTCAAGCTATCTCTATTCATAGCACTCTTGAAATCATCTTGTAGCAACAAGAACGCATCTTGAGCTTCATCACGCTTGTATCTCAAAAGGAGGGGTTTAGCTACACACCTTGTCTTCTCTTTATCATTTATCTCTATGTTTTACCATTGCATGCAATTTATCTATCATATCTCTAAGTGTATCTATCATCTAGGTTCATTTAGCTTATCAATAAATCATTTTTATGTATTTGTAATGGGGGTTTGCTTCCATTAAGTAGAGTATAGTTTCTATTTGCATTTTATCTTTTATCTCATATCCAATCTATCTATTTGGTTGTCTGTGGAGGTGGAAACACCAAAGTGAAGGTCTGTCTGAGGCAGGCCCCTATACAACCCCAACATTTTTCATTGTCTCAGTGTGTGCAAGTGATGATCACATTCTGTGTAGTCAAGGAGTGTTGTTGTTAGCTTTCCGTGGACTCCTGTGCACTCTGGTTGTACAAAAGACAATGCGTCGCACTGATGTTCGCGCACCGTGCTGGCGTCCAAAATCCAAGACCTTCTCAGTTCTTTGGTATAATCTGTTCTTAGTTCCATACCACGTTGTTAGCTTATATTTTCATATTTCATCATTTCTAAGCTTTAAATCATTCAAATATTTCTTCATTAGTGTGGCATTATCTTGTTGTTATCCCTTAGCTCACCCTTAGTGCCATTATAGCTGAGGTAGCGGCGGATAGATTTGTCATCTTAGAGGTAATAAATCCCCTCCTCTACATTTTGGTGAACTTGACATGAATGCCTAATGTAAAATCTCTTCCTCTTGGAGTTTGATGCTTTTGACAAGGCATTCTCTAAGGACAACTTCAATATGGTGGATGCAGTTTTAGATGACTCCTTAGAAGAACCTCTCTCTAAAAGAGATGTAAAAAAAGTGTCATCCTCCACAACATCCTCATTCAAAAATGTGAATTCCATGAACATTATTGTTGTATCCACAACTCCAGAAAGAGCTAAGAGACCTTGGATTTACGTGACCACAACGAGTCCTCCAAAGAAACTCAAAACCATTAATGGAAAACCTTTTAAAGGAGAAACTTCTGATTTATATATTGTTTATGCAATCTAAACAGTTGTCTTACAACACCATTTCTCACACGTATAATACTCAAAGGAATAAGAAAAATCTTCATCAACCACAAGTTTCTTTACCACCCTCTTAGCCTAGTATTCCTCAAGAACCTTCACCGACAAATAAATGAACTAGTGGCTATGATCTTGTTGAGCAACTTAAGGTTACTCATGCTAAGATCTCACTATGGGATTTGATTCAAACTTCTTTGGTGTATCAAGGTATGCTACAAGAAGCTTTGCAAAAGATCATATTGCCTTCTTTTGTGAGACTAGCTAATGTGAATGCGTTGATGGATCATATTTGTGCAGACTCATTGAATATTAATTTTTATCCTCATGAACTTCCACCTCCAGAAGTGAGAAATTTGGTAGATCCTTTAATGATAATTGTTCATGCAAACTATGTTGGTATTAGATGAACACTTGTTGATACAGGCTCTACACTTAATGTTTGTATCCTGGATCTATTACCAAAAATCAAGGTGGATCCAAACACCTTGGCAGCTTCTTCCCTGTTTATTCGAGGATTCAATAACAATGGTAAAATTCTTGTAGGAATGGTCATATTGTCCTTGAAGGTTGGACCTGTTACTAGTCAAATCCTTACACATGTGATGCTAGGTCCTTTGTCTTATAATATCCTTTTGGGTAGACCATGGCTTCATGCTTTAGGAGTTGTATCTTCTACTCTTCATGGGTCTGTAAAGTTTGTAGCTAATAACCAAGTTGTCATAATCAAGGCTGACCTCAAGTAAATTTGCCTTTTTCAAATAATAGTAGTTGGTCAAGGCTCGGTTGTGCCTTCTTTTCAAAATTATGTACGTACCTTATCCTCTTCAGTGACGACTTCTACTTTTGTCCATTCCCCTAAAAAGGAAGAGCAGAGGAGTCAAGAAGTCCCGAAGGAGGAAGTTCCTAAGAAGCAATATCCTATGAAGGAGAAACTAACTAGGGAGCAGTATTCTCAAAAAGAAGACTCCCTGAAAGCAGATCTCCCCAAGGTACAAGCCTCGGGGTCTACTCTTAACAAACCATCTTCAAGTAAATCACCTTCTCCATCCAAAGTAAATACATGCTTGGGTGATTTTTGGGGTTCCTTAGATTTCACTAACTCTCGTGTTGGTGAATACAAGGTGGATCTTGTCCATATGAAGTTTCCAAATATTCCATTCACTTCAGCTACAAAAGATGACTATGCATCTATAAAGTTGAGAGATGCCTATCATGTTGATCACCTTTTCTATACCAAACCTCCTTCATTTAAGGAATTGCATGATATTTATGGTCCTGGATATAAGATTCTATCGCAACTCAGTTATGATGGAAAAGGTTGTGGACCTAATGAACAAGGTATTTTAATTCCTTTGGAAGCTGAACCTTCACAACATTGGAATAGGATATCACCATATAGGTTGCAAACAAAATCATGGTTGATAGTTAACATGATTTTTGCTGACCCTCTTCCTCTTTAGCTTATTTATCTAGAACTAATTGATGATGCAACACCACTTGATGAAGTTCCTTGGCCCTTTTTCCTTCAGAAGAATTCTTGAAGGAATTTCTAGGTGCGTATGCTGAATTGCCCTCTTATCACCATAAACTTTGATTTCCCTATTGTTTAAATACCCAAGTGTATTTTAGAGAATCCATTGAATAGGGGGCACCTTTATCTTACAATGAGGAGCATATACTCATGTCTCATCCAAAAGACCATAGTGCGCTCCTTAGCAGAGAGACTACTGACGTCATTATGAGTGACAAAACTCCTGACAAGGTCATCAAGGTCGGGAAGTGTTTATCCTCTGAGGAGTCCAAAGAGTATTATGATCTTTTACATCAATTCCCTGACATCTTTTCTTGGTGTTGTGAAGAAATCCCAGGCATTCATGAGTCGAATGTAGTGCATAAAATCATACTAAGTCCCGATGCTAAACCTATGAAATAGAAGATTCGAAAGATGAATCCTAAGGTGGCTTTATTAGTCAAGATAGAGGTAGAAAAACTTTTAAAGACTGGTTTTATTTGTCCCAATGACTATTCATCTTGGATCTCAAATATTGTCCTAGTTAGCAAACTTCATGGTCGAATTTGTATTTGCATTGATTTTTGGGATGTGAATAAAGCTTCTCTCAAAGATGATTTTCCACTCTTGAACATTGACATGATCGTAGATTCAACCGTAGGTTATGCTTTGCTCTCTTTTATGAACGATTTTTTGGGGTATAATCAAATTCGTATTAATAAAAGAGATCAATATAAAACCACCTTCATGACTCCTTGGGGAACCTTTTTCTATGTTGTCATGTTGTTTGGGTTGAAGAATGCAAGAACAACTTATAAATAGGTTATGACCTTGATATTCCATGATTTCATCCATAAAATCTCAAAATATTATGTCGATAATATCTTGGTGAAATTCGTTGCTCGTCAAGATCATATTAAAAATCTTTGATTAGACTTTGAGAGGATTCGATTAATATACAAGATGAGTACTAAATCCCCTTAAATGTGTCTTTGGTGTAGATGCAGGGAAACTTTGGGATTCATTGTCTCTTGTCGAGGAATCAAGATAGATACTATTAAAATCAATGCAATTGTAAACATACCTCTGCCTAAAAACATTTCTCAACTCCGTAGTTTGCAAGGGAAGATTCAAACCATTCACAAGTTTGTAGCACAATTGGTTGATCGTACCCTTCCTTTCACATAGTTTCTGAAAAAGGATGTTCATTTCAAATGGAATGAGGAATCCCAAAAATCTTTTGATTCTATTAATAATTATTCGGCTAACCCTCCTATCCTGATGTCGTCTATATCTAATAGACCTTTCCTTTTTTACATTTATGCCTCGTATCATGTTCTAGCAACTTTGCTAGCTTAGCATGATGATGAAGACCGAGAGAGATAAGTCTATTACATTAGTCGTACCTTGATAGAGTGTGAAACTCGATATTGTGCGGTAGAAAAAACAATGTCTATCTCTTGTCTTCATGACACAAAAGTTAAGATATTACATCCTTCATGCAGAAACATGGTTTCTCACTAAGAATGACATCCTTAAGAATCTCTTTTTGAAATCTAATCTTTTGGGTAGATTGGATAAATGGGTGATGTTGCTTTCTGAGTTTGATCTGAGATTCATAACTCAGAAGTTGATCAAAGGGTAAGTCATCATTGATCATTTGGCTGATGCTTCTAAAACACCTTTTCCTACCTTAGATCTTTTCCCTGATGAAGATGTAGTAACCATTGGTTTGGAGGCCATATGGAATATATATTTTGATAGATCAAGACGTCAAACTATTTTAGGAGCAGGTGTGGTCTTGGTCTCCCTTGAAGGAAAACCAATTCGTTTTTCATTCTGTTTAGAATTTCACTACACTAACAATATCGCTGAGCACGAGGCCTTAATTTCTAGGTTACGTGCTGCGATTGCCATGGATGTGAAACACATTCGCATCCATGGAGACTCTGAGCTTATTGTAAATCAGGTTACAGGCGGGTGTCGCGTTAAGCAGCTGAAGTTATCTTAGTATAAGGATTTAATCACAACCATAGTGAAATATTTCATTACTTATACGATCGATAGTATTTCATGGAGAGAAAATTGTCATGTAGATGCAATGGCAATCGCTTCTTCCCTTATAGGCCCAGACTTTGGTCAGGATGAATATCATTTTGTAGTACAAGTCCTTCGCTCTCTAGTCATAATCGATCAAATCCAATTCGATAATTTCATGTGTGCACATATTGATTCAAGATAATGGTTTGTGCACATTTATAATTATCTCAAAATCAAAATTTTTCTCATTGACGCTAGCAAGAGCTTGCGTGTGCAGATTTGAAAACTTGTCGGTCGTTATATCCTCTTATCGAATGTCCTTTATCAAAGATTATATAATGGCCTTCTTTTACATTGTTTGACAAAAGTTGAGATTCTCTTGGCCCTCCAAGAAGCCCATTCAAGCTCTGGAGGTGGGCATTTTGGGGGAAATTCATTGATCCACAAGCTGATTCACATGGGGTATTACTAGAAAATGATGGAACAAGATTCCTTTTCCTTTGTCAAGAATTGCCCCCAATGTCAACAACATAGTAACTTGATTCAAGCCCCCACACAGGAGCTCCAAACTCAAACTTCCCCATGGCCTTTTTAGACATGGCGGTTGGATATCTTTGGCAAGATATCTCCCCCTTCCTCTAAGGTTCATACCTTTATCATTACCGCTACAAATTATTTCACAAAGTGGGTCGAGGCTATACCGTTGAGATCCACCACTGTCGATTTGATTTGTGGATTCATTATGGATAATGTAGACACCTAAAAATGTCTCATTGATCATGTACTAATTATTCCTCTAATTGATTACATAATCTTTATTATTTAATTAATTTAATTAATTTATTTCTTCTAATTTCATATTTCCTCATCATCTTATTAATTATTCTATTTTCTTATTCTATCATCATTTAATCATTTTCTAAATATTAATTAAATATTTATTATTTAATTAATTTTGATTAATTCCCCAATTTAAATAATCTTAATTATTTAAATAAATTACTAATTATTCAATTTCTATCTCTAATCATCTAATCATTCAACTCTCTTCTAAATATTAATTAAATATTTATTATTTAATTAATTGTGATTAATCCTTTAAATTAAATAATCTTTATTATTTAATTAAAGTCCATTTCTAAAATGATTAAATAGTTTCTTTAAATTATTTAATTAACTAATTGGTTCTTCTAGTTCCCCAAATTCATATTTCATTCAATTTCATATTCTTCTAATTTCTTCCAAATTCAAATACATGTGCATGATTTCAAAAACCAAATTGAAAATCAAAGTCAAGTTCTAAATATATTCAAATGCTAAATTGAATTAATAAATTCAATTATTTGAATAAAATCTCATGCAAAGATTAAATTGAAAACCTAAATCTAAATGCAAGCACATGCTAAATTAATTAATTCAATCAATTAATTAATTAAATCAATTATCTCTCCAATCTCTATTTCCATCTTTCAGTTAGCTTTTTCTAAATTTAGCTCACTGTGTCATCTTCTTTATTTCTCCCAATCATTCTTTTTCTTCCTTCAGTTAACTCTTTCATCAATCAATTGACTCCATTAATCTATTCAATCTATTGAGTTTCACTCCTACAATCAGCAGTTCAACTATCAATTTTCATTTGAGCTCACCTGAGTTCCACCTCTTGATCATTTTGTTCCACCTTTCAATCAATCTCATCCAATTTTCTATAAATTGAGCATTCACTCTCCATTTTCAACAATCACAAACTTTGAATCTTTGTGTCACTTGCAGGTTACCAGCGCAATATCTGAGAGCCATCATACCACGAAGAGGAGAAGAGAAATGGAAGCAATACGTAGTCACGGAATAGGGAGTTCTTGATTTGATTATTTTGATTCTTATTTCTTAATTGCATTATTCCATTGTATTGTTTGTTAAATTCTGATTAGGATAGGGATTCGTGATTTCCCTTGTTTCTAATTGATTACTTTGTTAATCGAAGATGAATTTTGCATCCCCCATTTTGGTGAACCCGACGTGAACTAACAACAATTTAACCTTTTTTTGTGTTCTGTGTGATTTTTGCAGATTGTGCAGATTTTTCATTTTTTTTGCAGGTTGCATGAATTTCGAGAAAAGATTTTTTGTCACGCAATCGAGCTTACATCGTCACGCAATCACATAGACATAATTATGCATTCGACCCTTTGGGGTCACACAATCTCCCTAATAGGGTCACGCAATCGCCCTGTCCAGATCACGCAATCGCCCTTTCTGGGTCACGCATCCACAGGGTTAATTGTTGTTTTATTTTTCTTCTGTCTGTTATCAATTTTGTATAATTCTATCCTAAATTTGGTTAATCCGGGATCAAAATTACTTTTTACTTCAGGATTTGATTAACAAAGTTTATGGCAAGAAAAGTTCAATTTAAAATTTCAGGTGCAAGAAGGATGAAACAACAAAGGAGGGAGGCCAAACGATATCAAAAATTTCTCCAGGCAGAAAAATTGATACAGGATTCGGAAGAACAACTAGCCTTAGATAGATATAATAGCCTAGTTCTTTCTTATATAATTAAATATGATCTAATCAATATTGAGTGGATGATGCGAGATTTGGCTAGGGCTTCACAATTGGTTTCGCAGGTTCCTGATCGGGTTTAGTTTTCTTGTGCCTTTCTAACTTTTTTTTGTTGTTGTCTGCATTCTGCCACGCAATCGAGCTGTTAGTGCTACGCAATAGACCATATAGTGTTATGCAATCGGTCTGTCAGATTTACGCATTCACTCTGTCATTGTTATGCATTCGATCTGTAAGTATCACGCATTCGCTCAGGTACCATCACGCAATCGTTTGTGTCAAGTTTTGAATTTCAATTTTTTGTTGGTTTAATTTTACTACTAATCTTCTATTTTCAGCCTGTGGCGGATTTACAGAGAGGATTAGATTAGTAATTTTGCATGCACACCTCACACTTCAATTTTTAGTGCTTAAAATCAACAATAGTTAAAAAGGACATGCATGCACACCTCACACTTCAATTTTTAGTGCTTAAAATCAACAATAGTTAAAAAGGACATGCATGCACACCTCACACTTCAATTTTTAGTGCTTAAAATCAACAACAATTAAAAGGACATGCATGCATAATCTCACACTTCGTTCTTGGTGTTTAAAATGAACATGGGCTAAAATTGACATGCGTGTATCTCACACTTGATTTTTGGTGCTTAAAAATCAAACAAATGGTTAAAATTGACATGTATGCCTTCATTCTTGGATTTGGTGTTTAAAATGAACATGGGCTAAAATTGACATGTGTGTATCTCACACTTGGTTTTTGGTGCTTAAAAATAAAACAAATGGTTAAAATTGACATGTATGCCTTCATTCTTGGATTTGGTGTTTAAAATTGACATGCATATGCGGATCTAACACCTAAATTTGGGCTATAAAACGAACGTGAATCAGGCTACATTAGATTAAATCATTTTCCATTTTCTTAAAGGAAAAGAACTTTTTTGTATCTGGGGTGGACCTACTGTTGCACTAACTGACTTTCTACCTGCCATCGGGCTCTTGGGAGAAAGAAGGAAGGTGACAACGACATCCAAATTTTCTTTTTGTTCTACATAGTGAGGGGTATCTTTGACTGGGGATTTCATCACCACACAGAGGTACTTCGAATTGGGATGCGTTGGGGATATCATCTCTCCCAGCGTACCCTCGAGTAGGTTTTTCGAGCTGCTATATAAATATACTGGTCAGGCAGCTAGAGTGTTGAGTGAATTCGACGTATGTGGGAGCCTTCCCTGCACCGATAAGCTCAACTAAAGCCTTAAGTGGCTTGCTCTGAGAATCCGTCATTGGATTGGGATCCCTCAAAACCTAATACTAAGAACCAAATTAGTTGCCAAAAATCCTACGTTCAGTGGTTCTGGGAGTGCGGATTGTACCCCATAGATACCCCTCATGTATGTTACATTATGAGACAAAAATCCCTCGATGATAAGATCTTCGGATCTTTGGGGCAAGAGAGACTGGCATGCCCGAGAAGTGTGTGACGTGGAGTGGAGCTAGTGCTGCCAAACTCTCTATTTGTCCATCTTGTTTTGGTATTTTGCTGCGGGGGCCTCACTGAATGGTGTCCAATATCTAGCCTAAGATTGTATTGAGTGCTTTTTTATGTATCGTTGTGATAGACCAGTATTGAGTCAGTCCCTTGGGCTAGTTCAGGCCCTATCCCACGTATCTTCGAATTTTCTGAGACTGTATGAAAATTAAGTCAGTCAGCTATACACACTTACCAGCCATTGTTCTCAGATTTGGAAAAGTGCAAAACATTGTCCTACACACGAAGTTACCAAAAAACAAAGTCCATTTTGAAACTGATTCTCAAAAATCCTTACATACTTGTGACCATAGGCAATCCCTTACATTGTCTTTTGCATAGTCCCACTTACGTCCTCATTATCATCCATAGTCTTTTACATAGTTCCACTTACATCCTCATTATCATCCATAGTCTTTTGCATAGTCCCACTTACATCCTCATTATCATCCATAGTCTTTTGCATTATCATCCATATTAGTTGCATAGTCCTGTGTTAGCATATACGTCTAAGTCCATTATTAGTTATAGGTTCATAGCATGTGCCTTCATGGGCCTCCCAAGTGATGGTTTGCTCCCATTCGAGCAACCTAATCTAGTTCCAAATGATGGTCAACGAGAAATCATTGATGGTCTAGCTAACTTAGCTTGGGATTTAAGATGAAGCGCACCTCAATATATGGGAGTCATATACGAGATAGAAATTGAGTCTAGGATTTCTCGTAAAATTGATAGAGAGATTGAAGCTGAACAAATTCCTCAACAAATGGAAAGACTTGCATTAGAGAAATCTAGAAATGCTAAAAAGGTCTCACATCAAAATCCTCAACAGAGAGTCTAGTATAGTCTTGCATACCTCATATTTACGTCTACTGTCTAGTGTTAGGTCATCGTCTTTCATTGAACCATCCTCATATAGGCAATTTTAGATGCCCGTCACAAGATCCCAGAAAGCAAAAGGAATAATGGACCCGAACAACACACAGTCTATAAACCCTACTTGGACCATGGACATGTCAACAAGTCAACACTTAGGTACATAAACAATGTCCACCTTAAACGAATTACAACAACATTTGACAAAGGAAGAAATTGAGTCTAGACAACAAGACCCTCATGTCCTCATGATCCTAGATGCACTTATACATAGTGATAGGGACAAGTATCTTTCGTTGTTAATACAAAATGGGGCAAAACTACCTGAGGATTTTGATGTCACAAAGATTTTATCACCAGGAAAAACTTTAGGTCAAGATAACAGTCAAATACCACCCTTGACACAAATTCAAGAAATGACCTCTAGTCTTCCTCAAAGCGTACCTCTCCAAACAAATGTCAACACAAATGCAAACTTTCAAACAAGCGTGTCATCTTCAGCGGTCAATGCTAGTATACCATCACAGAGCATACTGATAATATCAAGTGTCTTAGCACCTATTCAAACGCAAGCAACAAGTGCAACCCAACCTCCAGTGGGATCCACGTATAGTCAACACAATGCAAATCTAGGTATTGCCAATACAACAAGTACAACTCAACCAAACATGGGTTCGTATATCAGCTATTTGACAGTACCTAGTGGAACACACAACACACAAGGTTATAATCTTGGTACCTTCCAACAACCTCCTAGTTATGCAACCACAAATCCTTTTGTGGGACATACACAAACACAAGGTATACCTTTGACACCAACAGATATTCTGACACAACAAATACAAAATTTGCAACAACAGATGACAACCATGCAAACTGGTAACAATAAAAAGAGCTACACAATGCAGGACTTATGTCCCTATCCATTCGATCACACATTATACATGCCACCTTTCCCACAACATTTTGAAATGCCCAAATTTGATAGATATCGTGGGAAGGGTGATCCTAGAGACCATATTAGAGAATTTTTTACGGCATGTATAGAAGTTGCCTCAGAAGATACTTATCTATTGAGACTATTTCCTAAAAGTTTGGGAGGTCCGGCTTTAGAGTGGTTTTCTCATTTACCACCAACTATCATGTCATGGGGGGAATTCGCTGAATAGTTTATTGCAAACTTCTTGCACAAAATTGACACCCCAGTTACTTTGATGGACTTATGTGCCGCTAAACAATACAAAAATGAAACATTTGCATCCTTCATACAATGATGGAGGGCTCTCTATAGGAGGTGCAAGATGGTTATCCCTGAAACAGAGCAAGTGGATAAGTTCATAGAAAATTTGATCCCTACGATTAAATATCTGTTACAAATGCAATGTCTAGCCACATTTAAACAAATCACAGAAAAAGCTCTTAAATGTGAGAAGGGATTAGTAGAACAAGGTCTTATTAAGTATGGCAACACCAACAACAATGACAAATCTAAGTTTTGGTCAAAAAACAAAAATGTGACCAATGATGGTATTGTAGATGCTAGAACGATAAGCAGAACTCAACCCGTTTTATCTTTGGGAATGGGTTAGTCAACAAATCCACATACAGGGAATAACACAACATCAGCAAATGTAAATTCTACGCAAAACACAAACACAAGATACCCCAAGATAAACGCTCCAAGAAGAAATTACACACCTTTAGGAGAACCTATTGAGTCAGTGCTCAAAAAGTCAATACAGACAAATATGATCACTCTGCCTGAAGTAAGAGTATATGAACCAGGTCCTTTAAAACCCACATGGTGCAATGGCAATGATTTATGTGATTATCATAGGACTAAAGGTCACAAAATGACAAGTTGCTACAAATTGAAAAACTTGGTCCAAGATATGATAGACCAAGGGGACATCAAAATTGATACTGATAAGACCTTAGCAAACATGAATCATACAATTTTTAAGGATCCTTTTGTTAAGCATGACAAAGAAAAAGCTACCACATCAAGTACCCAAGATAATACGGCTAACTACACAAAGGTCTCATATGACTACACTATTCATGCCATTAGCTCAGGAGATACAACAAATAATGATTCACAAGAAACACTTGCTCAGGGGGACCATATCAAGACACTCATAAAGATGACAACCAAATTTGCATGATATCCAAAGCACCAAAGTACGATGATGACACAAATCTTTGTCTTAGAGACTGGGGGCATGATCAACCATTTCACTTAGGTTGGTTTGAAGATGAAATCATAGAACATATTATGGATGTCAAGAATACACATCAAGACTATGAAGAGGGATTTAACATAAATCTTGATAAAATAGCCTATGATACAAATGATACAATTGCTACAATCACAATTACTCCTAGAGATAGAGACTGTGCAGTGGTTACTCGCAGGTCAAAGGTAACTTTACAAGGGATACCACAAAATCAACCACCAATAGTAGGGACTTACAATGTAGTTGAGCAACTTAAGAAAACTCCGACATATATATCATTATTCGAACTATTGCGTATCTCACTTAATCATAGAGCTATACTAGACAAAGAACTTCAAGAGTCAGTAGTGGACAAAGATATAGATGAACATGCCTTCCAGTCTATGGTAGGAAGTCTGACACAAGGCACACGTATCACATTCACAGAACAAGATATTCCTAATGATAAATTGCTTCATAATGACCCACTACATCTGGAAGCTTACATTCATAAGAGAAGAATCAGAAGAGTACTCATAGTGGGGGAGCCAGTCTCAACATTTGTACTTTAAAGTTGGTCAAAGCACTAGGATATTCTGAACTTCACATTGATTCTTCCAAAAGGATAAATATCAAGGCTTATGATGATGAAGAACGTCCATCTAAAGGCATTGTAACATTACTTGTACAAGTAGGACCAATAACAACAGAGGTCGCTTTTCAAGTCTTGGACAGAGAGCTGGGATATTACATGTTATTGGGCCGCCCATGGATTCACACCATGCAAGCAGTACCATCCACATTTCATCAGTGTGTCAAATTCCCATACAGTGGTATTGAAATCACCATAAAGGGTGATCCAAATCCATTCCAACATTGCAATTATCTGAAAGATAGTGTCGATAATCAGGTACCTATCAATCAGGCTGCACCTCACACTACACAGTTGGAAACATTAAAGATCACAGAAACACAAAAAGATATGCCTACAACATCCTCCTTACAAATAAAGGATATGGGTTGTGGAGAGTACTCTATTGCAAATACTTTAAATGGGAAACAATTGTGTCTTTCACCTAAGTCCTTTGGGAAACCTCACACTACAGTGTAAAAGCAAGACAAAGGAAAAGAAATTGTCAGATACATAGACTCGTGCTCTTTCATTAGATGGGGTGACTTACAAGAAGAATCCTTGAATGAAGATGTTAACCATTGGATATATAGAGAATAAGATCATATGACAATACCCAGAATACACACAGATCAGTATGGCAATGGATTCAAAATACTCCAAAGACATGGATATGATGGTACCATAGGCCTTGGGTTATAGAAACAAGGAAGACTCGAACCTGTTGTTCCTAATGATAATCTAGGAAATCAAGGATTGGGATACAAGCATGTACAACATATCACCAAAGCAAGACAATGTACTATTGATATACTAAATCAACCAAGCAAACCATTAGATTACATATCACAAAGGAATTTTCCCACATAGGCTCTTCCATCTTCATCTCAAACAAGCAATCAGGTACCTACATCACCAAGCGCAGAATCAGATGGGGAAGACATGAGACAACTCTTTCAAGAACCTATCACTGAGTTACAAAATGATGCAATAGTACAAGCTAATGTGGCAACAGATGCAGGATTACCCCCACCCCCTGAATCCCACCCATGGTTATTGTCACTACTTCTACCACGAGAAGCAACTCAGGCTCAACCTAACGAAATAGATGAAGAAAGATTGCAAAGGCTTATACCAGGCTTAAGAAGGGTCAATAATATGCAAAGAAGACTAGTGAATCTACAACAAGATCAAGGATAGGAACAAGAAGAAATAAGTGATGATAGCTCATATGATGAAACATATATTGAAAGTGAGACAGACTCTCATGACTACAAGTTCTTATCACTCCATGATTCTACCCCACCAGAAAGTGTAATATGAAACAATCAAGTCTTCATGTTATTAGATTCTACTAAAGAAGGGAATAATGATTTACCCTTAGTACATTCACACTTGATTGATTTGGGGAAAGAAGGAAAAACAATGCTAAATTGGTTTGAAAATGATGAAGCAATTTCAGAATTTCTAGGAGTCAGAGAGGGATTTCCGCAAGGTGATCATAAAGCAGGGTTTGCTATAGACCTAAATAGAACAACATACTTTGGAGAAGAAAGTACTTCTCCAACAGATGATAAGGATCAAACTACCCATAATGACAAAGGTAACTTGGGTAATCTTCCTATGGAAAGAGAAAGTTCAACATTACTTACAGAGGAAACGAAAGAAGTAAACATAGCAGAAGGAGAAGTTGTACATAACATCCATTTGGCAAAATCACTAAGCAAAGAAGAAAAAGACAGATTCATTCATTTTTTCAAGCAACGACCTATCAACTTTTCTTGGTCCTATTCAGACATACCGGGCTTAGATTCTGAATTAGTGTTGCATAACTTACCATTGATACCAGGAGTTAAACCTTACAAGCAAAAATTGAGAAAGATGCATCCAAGTATCACATTACTGGTTAAAATAGAATTACAAAAGTTGCTGGATGTAGGTTTTATTAGACCTATTAACTACGCGGAATGGATATCCAACCTAGTACCTATGACTAAGCCCACAGGAGGCATTAGAATCTATATAGATTTTCAAGATCTAAATAAAGATTGCCCTAAGGATGACTTCCCGCTACCCAATATCGACATGATAGTTGACCTAACAGCTGGAAATGAGATGCTATCCTTAATGGATGGTTTTTCAGGATATAACCAGATTAAAATTGTACCAGAAGATCAACATAAAATGGCCTTTACATGCCCATGGGGAACGTACTGTTGGAATGTGATGCCTTTTGGTCTCAAAAATGCCGGAGCAACATATCAAAGAGCCATGACAACATTGTTTCATGACATGATCCATAGCATAATGGAAGATTATGTAGATGACATATTGGCTAAATCACAAACCAGAGAAAGTCACCTTGCAGTTCTTACACATATATTTGATTGGTTGGAACAGTATAATGTTAGATTAAACCCAAAGAAGTGTGTGTTTGGCGTAACAATAGGTAAATTGTTAGGGTTTATAGTATCAAACATAGGAATTGAAATAGACCCTACCAAGGTCAAGGCAATCATTGATATGCAACCTCCGTCAACACTTAGACAACTCAGAGGGTTACAAGGAAGATTGCAATCCATAAGGAGGTTCATAGCACAGTTGGCAGATAAGTGTCACCCATTCCAACATTTACTCAGGAAAGGAGTTACTTTTAAATGGACAGAACAATGCCAGGATATTTTGAAGCTCTAAAAGATTATCTTTTGAACACACCAGTGCTAATATCTCCTACTCCAGGACAACCTCTATTGTTATACATATCAGCAATGAACTCAACTCTAGGAGCTCTATTGGCACAACATGACAAAACTAGAAAAGAAAGAGCCATTTATTATATAAGTAGGACTCTGATCGACTATGAGATTAATTATGCCCCCATAGAGAGAGCATGCTTAGCAGTAATTTTTGTGTCCCAAAAGCTCAGACATTACATGTTGAGTCATAAGGTACAACTCATTGCACACTTTGACCCACTCAAGTACCTATTGAGCAGAGCAACATTGACTGGGCGATTGGCTAAGTGGGTTATGATCTTGAGCGAGTTTGATATAGAATACATAGACATAAAAGCTATCAAAGGACAAATCATAGCAGATCAATTAGCAGAAGCTCCTATACAAGATAGTCACCCATTTCTGATAGACTTTCCAGACGAATCCGTGTTCACACTAACCGCCTCAGCAATGTGGAAGTTATACTTTGATGGGTCATATACAAGTCACAGATCGGGAGCAGGCATTCTCTTCATTACTCCTCAAGGGGATGTTATACCTAAGTCATTTAGGATCAATTTCCCATGTACCAACAATATGGCCGAATATGAAGCTCTCCTCATAGGGCTTCGTACAACTGTACAATGGAAAATACAAGAGTTACAGGTCTATGGTGATTCACAGTTGATTTTAAACTAGGTCAATGATGATTACAACACGAAGGATGACAAAATCATGCCTTATAAGAAGTTGGTCGAAGATTACAAGGAGCACTTTAGAAAAATTACCTTCGAACAAATACCAAGAATACAAAACAAGGCAATGGATGCAATGGCGACCATAGGATCTCTTCTGAATATTCCTGCTAATGAAACTTAGTTTGAGTTTATCATAGAACAGCTAATGCTACCTGCATATGAGACTCCCCTATCATACTATGTATGTGCAATTGTGGGTCTAGAATCAACTTGGTACAATGAAATATATACATATTTGCACACCCAATACATGTCACCAGATCTGTCAAGAAATCAAAAGAAGACCTTTATTCGTCAGGCATCTAGATACACCATTATAGCTGATACTTTGTATAGAAAGGGTTTCGATGGGACTCTTCTCCGATGTCTGGATGAGAAAGAAGCACACCTTGCTCTAAAAGAAGTCCACAATGGAATTTGTAGGGCCCACCAAAGTGGTCCACCATTGTCAAAGAAATTGCTAAGAACAGGGTATTACTAGCCAAACATGGAAAAGGAATTACAAGTATGTACATAAGTGTAAACAATGCCAAATGCATGGAAACCTTATTCATGCACCAACACAAGATCTTCAACCCATCACATCACCGTGGCCATTTTCACAATGGGGATTAGATCTAGAGGGTAAAATCAACCATACTTCTTCCAATGGGCACACGTTTATCTTGACAGATATTGAATACTTTACCAAATGGGTTGAGGCGATTCCTTTAACATACACTACTGGAAAGCAGATAGCAAAATTTATGCTAAATTACATTATATGTAGCTATGGAGTTCCAATGTGCTTTGTTACAGATAATGGGCGTCCATTTAAAAACTAGGAAGTGAAAGAATTGTGTGACAAATTTCACGTACAACACATATTTGCCACGCCATATTATCCACAAAGTAATGGACAAGCAGAGGCTACAAACAAAATAATATTGAAAATCCTTAAGAAAGTAGTCACTGACACAGGACGAGACTGGCATCTCCAGTTAAATCTCACTCTCTGGGCTTACAGAACAGGAGTATGCACACCTACAGGAGAAACACCATATTCCTTGGTCTATGGTACAAAAGCAATACTCTCCATTGAAATAGAAATACCGTCTCAAAGAGTATCCTTATAGAACATTATATCATAAGAGGACTACAGGGTAGCAAGGTTGCAAGAAGTAGAGACCCTTGATGAAAAATGACAAACAACATTCAATCATTTACAAGGATATCAAAATAGATTGAGACGAAGTTATAATAAAAGGGTCTACCCACAAAATTTTCAAGTGGGAGATCTAGTACTTAAAGAAAATCAAAGGAACCTAGCAGAATGAGAAAGGCCAGGAAAATTTGAACCT
Organism: Cryptomeria japonica; assembly: GCF_030272615.1. NCBI lineage: Eukaryota > Viridiplantae > Streptophyta > Pinopsida > Cupressales > Cupressaceae > Cryptomeria > Cryptomeria japonica. The sequence continues at coordinate 162,483,725 of NC_081412.1, forward strand.
AATTGGCTAGGTCCTTTCATTATAACTAGGGTCATAGGCAAGGGAGCCTATCATTTGGCTACCATGGAGGGAGATCCAATCTCTGACCCTATGAACAACATGCACCTTAAGCGATATTATACCTAATGGTTGTGTAGTTTAGGTTTTACTTTCTGCATTGCATATCATATCATTTAAAACATTGCATTACATATAGTTTCCTTTTTGAGACGCATCTCATTCTTAAAGTTTTCACATTTTCATATAGAAGCATCAATAAAACAAGGCAACTGTTTGAGTTTATCATTCATTGGCATCTAAGGAAAACAAGGGTCATCTCCTTTCTTAGATATTCTGACATGAAATCTTTGAGGTCCTAAGGTCATTCATTTTCAAAATTACCCTGTGACGACACTTTACTTATGGTTGGGTAGTGATTTCACTATTTGAGACTTGTTAACCCAAAATCTATCAATTGCTATATCTCAAACACAATAAATCTCTAATTCATTCTAGACACCTAGTTGATCATATGACTAGTGAAAAATCTAAAATTCTACTTCAGCGCCGCTGTAATTGTCACACCCAAGTAGGTTTCATTACTTACAAGTCAAGGCAAAAAATAAAAAGAAAAAGAGTTATGCCAAATATCCATCTAAAGGCAAAAAGAGCAATGATATATAACTGAAATATCATGTATACAAATGCGATAAAAAGCTTGACTATGGGAACATACAAGTAACTCCATCAGGGCTATGAATGCCTACTAGCAATGGAGCAATATTTGAGAAATTACAGTCTATAACCTCGTCGGAGCTCTCAAGGCTTGCTGGCAATGAGGCTCTATTCGGGATGCTTTTGAAGTTAGAATAATCCATGTAGCTAGTCATATAGGATGCTAAGGATCTTTAGTGAACATAAGAGCGGGAATTAACGCATTTGCACACACATAGGCAAAAGAAGATAAAAGTTTCAAGAACCAATGGGGAAGTTTTCCGTGTCTCCATTTGTAAATGCTAGTCACTAAGTGTGTTGAGATGAATGTTTTGAAGAACCTTAAAGATCGATTGACCGCTTATCTAGGAAATGTTTTGCACCTCCATTTCAATTGGTGTATTATAAATGCAAAAACAAACACAGTTAACCCTATTCAAATAGGAAATGCATCTTCATCTTGCATGTTGCATTCACGTAGGTCATGTTAAAAATTCATTTGTCTCCACATACATTCTGTAGATCATTATGTCATATAGGTCTGCACACTGGGGGCATAACTGCAAAAAATCCAAAAAATCATATAAAGTCCTGAAAAAATCCAAAAAATCATATAAAGTCCTGAAAAAAATAAAAAAATACCAAAAACATCCCTATAATGTCTTGAAAAAATCAACCAAAAACATTCAAATACGATCCTGAAAAAATCAACCAAAAACATCTGCAAAATGTCCTGAAAAAATCATTCAAAAACATTCAAATATCGATCTATAAAATCCAAAAACATCGAAAAAGCTCTTGGAAAAAAACTAAAAATCGAAAATCAATCAATCAAAAAACTTGCAATAACATGTCTTGTGAGAAACAAATACCCTAGCAGATATCCAGCAAACGCTTCGCACGAATTTAACAAAGGATATGACTATCCAGTCAAACATCTGCAATCAACTGATCAAACTGTCTTATCAATCGTATCATATCCATATCAAAGTGATCATTATCTTGTTTTAAACAAAAGAGGATACACTCGAAATCAGACAGGTCAGTCTTAAACGGGGTCCGCAACTTTATGAGATCAGACATTATCAACCATCACATCAAACAACTGAGAACAAAGGCACAAGGTCAGTATAGCTGCTGAATTTTGTCCAGGTCAGTCTTTATCTTTTTATCATTTGGCGATTGATATTGTTCCTATGCTACTCAAGGATGTCCACAAGTGACTAGAGGAGCTATGATGGGCATTATCTTTTTCTTTGTTTGTTGTTTGTGGTATGAACCAATGAAATTCTAGGGAAATTGCTCTAGTGGGTGTCTGTGATAAGAGCCTTCACATCAAGGTGAAATCACCACACATACCTTCAATTCCCAGAATGGAGGGTTCACTCCTTGTCTGCTACGTGTTTTTTTCTTCAATGAGATATCTTTACATCTTGGTTCCTTATACCCTGATGTTCTTAGCTTCATTGTTCAATAATAAGGATCAGTGATGAATATATATTGACGCAATAAAATATGTGACACAAGTTCATGATTCGTTCAATTTCATTCTTATTTTCATCTCATTTTCTTATTGATAGTTTGTTGGCTTCTCATCTTCTATCTAAAATTGTATTCTTTCTAACATTCTTTCTATCATCAATTTTTCTCTCTATCATCTGATTAACATTTCTTCAAGGTGTATCTGATTTAAAATTGGTTCAACCATTATCATACAAAAATAGATTCATTTGCAATTCATTATAGATTCATTTGCATTCATTATAGATTCATTTGCATTCATAATAGATTCATTTGCATTCATTATTGATTCATTTGCATTCATTTTTCATCATTACTACATACATGTGTTACCATTAAATTTAGAATCATATAGAATTCAAATAGATATGCATCATAAAACTCATAAGCATACATGGAAAGCAAAATAATACATAGATCATTACCAAAACCCGCATGCTATATATATAACTCAAAAATGATAATGTGTGTGAATACAATAAATAAACCCGAAGGCTTAGATAACATGATCATCCAACACTGCCTCTATCAGTAGGTGGATCCTGTCCACTAGATCCTGCCCCAGGATGTCGAGGTGGTCCCATAACGCCACCACTGCTAGTCCATCGTGAAGTAGATCTACTTGATCTCCTCCCCATGAATGCACTGAAGCTAGGCTCTCTCTGACCCTCACGGATGGCTCTCTCATATGCTTGTCTATAATAAATAGCCTCCTGCGTAGCAGTGAAATATCTCTCCCCTTGGTCACGCGCATCTGTACTTGCTCTAAAAAGTTGATCAAAGGCATCCATAGTGATCTAACATCGTCGCACTACCTCATCTCTCTCCCTCTAGAGATGAACTTGCTCAGCCTCAAGGGCACCATAATCTGCACGATAGGTCTCTCGCTCGACATCTCATCTAGCGACCTCATCCTCCAAGCTCTGGACCCACGCTCTAAGAGTCTGCAGCTCATCCCCATCACCAACCTCTCCTAACCCACCCTCTGCAGTAGGCACATCCTCCAACTCTGGCATATCCTCATCATCATCCCCACCCTCGCTGCTCAATGACTCCAAAGAATCATTGCTGTCCTTATTGCTAATAGACTCGGTGTCTCCACCAATGTCTATGTCCTCATCTCCCTCTCTTCCCTCACCACCTCCCCCATCTCCACCACCTCCTCCCCTATCTCCACCATGTCCTTTGGCCCTCTCCCCTGCGTCTATACTCAACCGCTGTTTAGGATGGCGAATCTGCTGTGCTGTAATAGGAACAACAGGATCGGTTAAAGGCACTGGCCCATGCCTAGAAAGCCACGTATCGTACTCCGCCGTCATCCCTGGATCCGCTCCACCTCTACCCCAACCCCAGAGTAATGGCTGCAAAGAACTGAACTTCACAAAAGCAACATGTGGCTGAATGCACACACCCCAATTGGATACCTCTCGTGATACATGAGCAAAATATGCAGTAACCACAGGTGTCACCTGTACCTCACTGAACTATTTGAGAACCCACCCAGGAAGATACATCTGTATGATCCACTGAGTCTCAAAGGTCCTCCCAATAAGATATCTCTGCTGTTGGCAGAAAGACAAGTGCACTACATCATCAAGCCAACCAGGGTAATCTAAGTAAGGTCTCCAAATGAAATGGTGCAATATATCAAACTGATGTCTCCAGTACAAGGTGTTCCCCGAACGCCTGTGTCTGATACCTGCTGTATACCTGAAGGCATAAGGCTCACCCGACTGCAAGTCTACATGAATGACATGCCTAGAAATAGAAATGTGCTCCCATGCCCATGTCTGAAGCAAAGTAACACCACAATTGATAGAACGGTATCCCAGATACATAATACCATGCATTTGATGATACAACATGGCAAGTAGACAAGGATCCCAAGCATACAGTTGATGATGCACAATCATATCATGGAGCACTCTGCCCCATCCAACTGGAAACCCATGACCTCATTTGTCAAGTATCAGTAAACCATCGACAATACCGCATAATACAATGGTCAAGTCATCATAATCTAATCGGGCCCAAGGGATCTCATAACAGCCACTGATCTGCAAATCTTGAATCTCACACTCAAAAAGTGCACATAGTTCGACAATGCCATCATCATGGTCATATATAACTCTCTCACCATGAATGGGAATACGTAGTATATGCCATACATCCTCTAACATAATGGATGCCTCACCAGTCGGAAGATGAAAAGAACAAGTCTCAGAGTGCCACCGCTCTATCAAAGTTGTAATCATGGCCCTATTGGCCATAACCTCTGGCATATGCAAAACATGGTATAGACCAAGTTGACGGATATGCTCAATCTCATCATCCGGTAGGTCAGCTCGAAGATCAAGTCCACTAGGTCTGCTCTGTCGATAGTATAACACTCCAATGTTCTCCTGCAATGAGAAAATGATCAAAATATTAGCTATCAGATCTAGAAAAACTTAAAAATTTTCAACCGCATGACAAAAATTTACATATACAATGAATGCGTAATAGTTATGACTTATGCGGTATAGAAATCACTCTCGCGTGACGATTAAAGCTAATGCGTGACAAAATGGGCGTACGCGTAACAAAAAACACTTATGCGTAAAGATATAAACGAATGCGGCATTTTAACACTAATGCGTAACACTTACGACGCATGCATAGCATTTAAAGCGAATGCGGTACACTTAACACTAATGCGCACAAATCGACAAGCGACTGCGTAACGAAGAGCAAAAAGTGATCAGGGAAATTTTTTCAAAAAAGAAGCATAAAACAGGCAAAAATCAGGAAAAAAATTGGAAAAGTACCATGCCGCCAGTCCCATGAGGTCTCTGATATGAACATACTCGGTCCGACAGGTGCAATCGAGCTCTATAACCAGCCATGATGATCAAATACTCAGAAAACAACACACAAATTTCAAAGAAACCAAGGAATTACCAAATTACAAATGACCAAATGAAATCCTAGAATTCTCTATTTATAGCTCAAAATTAGGGTTTTACGACACCTCGACGCCCGTGGTCCCTGCCAGCTTCAAACAACTTGTAGCCTACTCAAACGATCTGGAAATGACACGAAATTTAACACACTTGCTCTTTATACTGGTATCGAAAACATGGTCTCAATTTTTGGATTTTTCGACCACATTTTTTGAGGGGGCATATATACACTATACAGCAACACTGGGGCATACTGGGGCATAATTTTTCATTTTCTTTGAAACAATGTCATTTCAACTTTGTCTCAAAGAGGGGCAAATGTAGACACCTAAAAATGTCTCATTGATCATGTACTAATTATTCCTCTAATTGATTAAATAATCTTTATTATTTAATTAATTTAATTAATCTATTTCTTCTAATTTCATATTTCCTCATCATATTATTAATTATTCTATTTTATTATTCTATCATCGTTTAATCATTTTCTAAATATTAATTAAATATTTATTATTTAATTAATTCTGATTAATTTCCCAATTTAAATAATCTTTATTATTTAAATAAATTACTAATTATTCAATTTCTATCTCTAATCATCTAATCATTCAACTCTCTTCTAAATATTAATTATTTAATTAATTGTGATTAATCCTTTAAATTAAATCATCTTTATTATTTAATTAAAGTCCATTTCTAAAATAATTAAATAGTTTCTTTAAATTATTTAATTAACTAATTGGTTCTTCTAGTTCCCCAAATTCAAATTTTGTTCAATTTCATATTCTTCTAATTTCTTCCAAATTCAAATAAATGTGTATGATTTCAAAAACCAAATTGAAAATCCAAGTCAAGTTCTAAATATATTCAAATGCTAAATTGAATTAATAAATTCAATTATTTGAATAAAATCTCATGCAAAGATTAAATTGAAAACCTAAATCTAAATGCAAGCACATGCTAAATTAATCAATTCAATCAATTAATTAATTAAATCAATTATCTCTCCAATCTCTATTTCCATCTTTCAGTTAGCTTTTTCTAAATTTAGCTCTTTGTGTCATCTTCTTTATTTCCTCCAACCATTCTTTTTCTTCCTTTAGTTAACTCTTTCATCAATCAATTGACTCCATTAATCTATTCAATCTATTGAGTTTCACTCCTACAATCAGCAGTTCAACTATCAATTTTCATTTGAGCTCACCTGAGTTCCACCTCTTGATCATTCTATTCCACCTTTCAATCAATCTCATCCAATTTTCTATAAATTGAGCATTCAATCTCCATTTTCAACAATCACGAACTTTGAATCTTTGTGTCACTTGCAGGTTACCAGCGCAATATCAATGAGCCATCATACCACGAAGAGGAGAAGAGCAATGGAAGCAATACGCAGTCACAGAATAGGGAGTTCTTGATTTGATTATTTTGATTCTTATTTCTTAAGTGTTATTCCATTGTATTGTTTGTTAAAGTCTGATTAGGATAGGGATTCATGATTTTCCTTGTTTCTAATTGATTACTTTGTTAATCGAAGATGAATTTTGCATCCCCTAGATAACATATCATTTCTCATTTTGGTTTGCTTGCTACCCTTGTATTTGATAATGGTACACCATTTAAGAACAAAGAGGTTAAGTAGTTCCTCGATAAGTTCCACATCTAGCATCATTTTTCTACACCTTATTATCCTCAGTCTAACGATCAAGCGGAAGCATCTAACAAGACTATTGAACAAATTCTATGTAAGACCATTACGAAACATGGTAAATATTGGCATACTTAGTTGGTATATGCGTTATGGGCCTATCACACGAGTGTACGTACGGTTACGGGGACAACACCTTACAACCTCCTCTTGAGTTGGAAATTCCATCTTTACGCATATCCCTGAAAGGGTTTATTGATGATGATTCTTATCGTACCCTTCATCTCAATCAGTTGGAGTTGCTAGATGAGTATCATTTGAAGGCCCATAAACATCTTCAAGCTTATCAAAAGTCTTTTTCTAAACAATATAACCAAGGTGTGCTACCTCGAACCTTTATGATAGGTGACCTAGTTTTTTGTGAGAATCAGAGAAATGTTGATGCACCATGGGATCAAAGAGGGAAGTTTAGATCGAATTGGTTGGTTCCAAACATTGTCACCTATGTCTATGGTTCTGGTGCTTATGGTTTATCTCATATGGATGGTACACCTCTCAAGAAACCTATCAACGCTCTGCACTTGTGTAGATATTATGCATAGTAAGAAAGTTGTGTGTATCATGTGCATGACACTTAGATCTCTATGGTAGTCACGTCATGATATATCTTCATCAACATGACATCTAATAATCTCTGTGTTATGAAGTGACTGTGCATATATATTTATATGCATGCATGTGCCTATGTAAACATGTTCCATCTATATCTCAAATAAATATATACAATGGTCATCATGAAATTTAATCATGCATATATACAACAATATGTAAATAAAATTATAATGTACATTTAATCTAAACCATCCATCACATGAGCACATAAAACTAAAAGTACATCCACCAATAATGACACAAGATAAGATTGGAATGATGAATCTCACATATATATATATATATATATATATATATGTATATATATGTGTGTGTGTGTGTGTGTGTGTGTGTGTGTGTGTGTGTGTAATATCAATGTAAAGTATCAATATACATGTATCACATCACTATAAAAATATGTGATGTTGGCATATCTGTGCATCAATGTATAAATCAAAAGAATCTTATACATCTGATGAATAAAAAATGGTTCGATCTATACAAGTCAACGTGTCTCATGATCCCTAACGGGGATGGGTCCCTAAGGTTGCAGGCGCCCGGAGATTCTGATATTGACGTGATGACTGTCTAAAAGAGGTAGACTATGATCTCGTAATTGTAACACTTTGTGACCTCAGGCCCCTCAACTCTCCTCGCAGCTCTTCCATGGTCTCTCGTCACGTCATGAGGTCCTCTCACAACATGGCTTCTCTTTGACGTACCTCCTCCAAATCTGCTAGAAATTGGCACACTTAGGGGTAGTCAAGGTGACCAACTGCACCCTATTGTGTGACATCCACTTGCCATTAGAGGTCAAAGACTTGGATTTCAAGAGTGTCACATGCCCTCTCGGTACACTTAGCTTGTGTCACTGCCTAGTCTCTCTCTCTGAGGATAGTGTAGACCTCTAGAAGGGCTCGATCCCTCTTCCCCGTCATGGTGGCAAACTATGCTACTCCCTGCACTAGCTCCACCTGACCCTCCTCGTATCCTATCCAAAATTTCTCTATAGGCTCGAACAGGTGGGTGTGTCTCTGTGCAATCTAAAGGGGTTGGTAAGCATCCAATAGAGGGCCCTGGATCTGCACATTATGAATGACCTTTGCGAGTGCTTGATGGATGAAGCTTAACCACTTGGCAACACCCTCTGCAAACACAAAAACTATCTATCGGTATCCATAACATTAGTCTTTGCATGCATATATATCAAAGCATGTATGAGAAAGATTAAAATATACAAACTAAAATCATAATGCATACTAGGATCGCCCCTCTACCAGTCTTGATCCCATGGAGACACCTTACTGGAAGATGCGCCTGTGACTGCTACTGGTGTTGATGCCCACATTGATGGTGGTGGTGGTAGCGTGACAGGCAATGGTGGGAGCCCCCTAACTGCTGGCACTAGTCTCTCTGGGTTGGGCTCCCCACTCGATGTCTCTGCACCAGCCTCTTGTCCTCATCACTTGAGGAGGACTACTTGTCGCTATCTCCTCCCATAGCTCTGGTGTCTCCTCTTGTTATATATGGTGGGAAGATCAAGGTAGACCCTACTATGCCCCACCAGTCTATGAAGTCCTAGGTGACTCTGACATCATTAATATCCAATTACGATGGGATGTCATCATCATCACTACCCTCAGAGCTGTCGCGAACGTCTCCAAGGGTGAGGCGGGGCAGGTCCTACGGTTGCACCATGCTCCTGACAAACTGAATGTATGTGGGGGTAACAGGCGAGATTGTCTGCACCTGCCTGAAATGCCACATACACCATTGCCAGTAGTAGGGCACAACGATCTGATCCCGATGACCAAGCAGGAGCCAATCATGCTGCGTCTGTGGGAGCTAGATGCGGTCTGTGTCCCATATCACCATGTCACAAAATTACTACCATACAACGTCACTAATCTCGAGATGGTCGAAGGTGACCCTCTAGTATGTGAGGTCCTGGGTCTGCCACTCACTGCATCATAATGGGTATCCGTGTGCCCTCAACATGTCTAGGAGCATCGACACAGGAAATCTAGCTAGTTTGGTACATTTAATATGCTAAAAAATCCAGACATGTAGCAAGGTGCATGCCATCAGGCTCTATTACTTGTGGTGGACATAGTGGGATAGCTCATAGTAGAGGTGTGCGAGCATGCTCCATCCCCATGCATAAAATGTCCCATGCTCCTCCATCTCCTGGATCAACGGTACGAATCCAACTGTCAACTCCGAACCATGACTATCATTTAGCACCCAACATTCCGCGGTCACTATCTGATAGTTCTGATACTAATTGTTAAGTACAGATGCCAAGCTAACAAGATGAGAGGGGGGGTGAATCATACAAACTTAAACTTCCATGAAATCAACATATTCAACCTCGGTAGCTTTAACAGATATATGTAACCAAAACTGTAAAACATGCAAACTCATAAACAGATAACATCACAACACATTCAACACCAGATTTAACGTGGAAACCCAAATAGGGAAAAACCACTGTGGGATTTCGGACCCACTAAGAAATATACTCTTCTAGAGTATGCTTGGTTAAAAGCAAATCCTGTTAAAGATTACAAACACATTGCTAGATGTGACCCGGTTAAGGGATTTCCCTCAGATCTGTTAGGATCTTCACCTTGTTAGAAGTGACCTTGTCAAAGGGTTTCAAACACTCAATCAGAATGTCACCTTGCTAGAGGATTTACAAATAAGACTGTTAAGTCTACCCAGTTAAGAGGTTTTCTGTCACTTACAAATAAACAACAGTAATGAGTATGTCTGCAACTTTGCATCTAAAATGCTAAAGCAGATTCTTATTTGCTCAATACAATCTAATCATAGGACTTATCTTGTCCCTCTGCTGGGCTCTATACTTTGTTATTCAAACAGGTCTTCAAGCTTCTGTGCTCGGTAATCACTATGTAGCATCCCTATGCTTACACTTGCCTGCACGCATTGTTTATCAATAGTTCCTTATTTATAAACAATTTTCTATTCACTTAATCTCCTTGATCACATTTCCCATGATCAATCTTAGCCATCAGATCTCCATACTTGACTAGGTTCAATGTATCCTTCGATTTGAAAATGTTTTACCTTGCCTTGGAACTTGTACACATTTCTTGGAAGTTGTGCTAGGGTATTGCGGTTCAATCTAAGCTGTAGATCTTCCTGCCGATCTTCCATTGCCATAGATCCTTAACAAACTTCATACAGGTTGTATCAATCATTTAATCATATCCAGCTCATCAGCTTCTTTCATTAAATAATGCATGTATTCATCCAATGCATTCTATTATTACTTGGTTGCAACTCGGTAAATACTAAACTTCACTCGGTAGACATTCCGCCTTCATTAACCGATAGCGATAACCTTAGGGTTTACCGACTAGGTTCTTGAGGGTTTACCGACTAGGTTCTTTACTTGGTAACATAGTATAGTATTAACCTTACAAACAATAACATATGTAAGATATCAAAACAATCTAAACATCATGATCTCATCATTGTCTAACTCGGTAATCGTTGCCCATTGAATAACTTATTCCTCCCCTTATTCATCACATTCTTTTTGTGTCTTTTACCAACATCTTAATTCTCTTCAAAACATACTTCTTCAGATATGGCAACATCATACTAAATTAGAAAATCAATTTCTTGACATCAATGACAAAATAATATTGTTTAAGACAGTAAACATCCTTAATTAGTTATATCAACAACCTTTTCAATATCCTTATTGAAATGCCAACAATCTCCCTTTGTCTGTTATAATGCCAACAATCTCCCCCTTTGGCATTGATGGCAAAACCAATTGATTTGACCTACTGATTTTGAAATGCTTTACCCCTGTCATCAGTCTTCTCCCCCATACATTAACCTTCTCCCCCTTTGACAACAATGCCAAAAGAGAATTAATACATAATTTCTTCCTGTGTGAAGTAATTCCTTTGTTGTTCGGTATCAACTCAGTCTCGGTCAAAGCATTGTCTACAATTCCTGTTTCCTACACACCTTTAGCAAATATCCTAAAGTGTGTAAATCAACATCAACTCCTAAAAGGTATTCTTTAGAGTCATCGAATTGAAGCTTTCACCGAACTTGGTTAGTGAGTAGAAGATAGGGGTAGGACCCCTAACTTGCTTCTGAGATACTCAAAAGTGTCCCTTGGCAGTGGCTTGGTGAAGATATTTGCTATTTGTTCCTTTGTGCTAACATATTCCAACATCACTTTATTTTCTTGAGATTCTTCTCTAAGATAATGATATTTGATAGAGATGTGCTTTGTTTTAGAGTGCATTACATGATTCTTTGAAATGTTAATGGCACTAGTATTATCACAGAATATAGTTACTAGCTCAGTAACTTTCTCATTTATGCCTTCCAACAGTTGTTTGATCCATGCTATATTGGTACAGTTCAATGCTGCAGCAACATATTCAACTTCTACTATTGACTGTGAAACACATCCTTGTTTCTTGCTAAGCCAACTTACTATTCTTTCTCCTAAAAAGAAAGCTCCTCCACTTGTGCTTTTCCTGTCATCAATGTTGCCTGCCCAATCAGCATTAGTATAAACTTTTAGATCAAAATCATTTCCTTTCTGATATATTAAGCTATAATCCTCAGTGCCTTTTAAGTATCTGAAAATTCTCTTGATTTCTGTCATGTGTGTTTCCTTGGGATCTACAGAAAATCTTGCAACTATACCTACTGCATGTGCTATATCTAGCATGCTGTGAACAACATATTGTAACTTTCCAATCATAGATCAGTAAAGTGTCTCATCAACAAATGCAAATTCATCATTCTTTGATAGTTTACAATTGGTAGTCATTGGAGTACTTACTGGTTTTGAATCCTCCATTCCAAATCTCATCTTGGATTGAGTAATGAAAATCTCATCTTTCATTTGCAATATCTGTAGTCATAAGATTTCTTTTATGTACTTGGATTGAGTAATGAAAATCTCATCTTTCATTTGCAATATCTGTAGACCTATAAAATACTTTATTTCACCGATTAATGTCATCTCAAATTCTTTGCTCATTTCATTTCCAAAATTTTTGCATAAGGAGTCATTACCACAAAAGATAATATCATCAACAAATATGGCTGAGATTAGTATTCCTTTGTCTTCATCATTCTTCATGTACATATTACTATTTTCATTAGTTCTTATAAAACCAATCTTGATTAAATAAGAATGCAATCTCTCATACCATGCTCTAGGTGCTTGCTTTAGACCATATAAAGCTTTGTTTAGTCTACATACCTGATCTTTATTCTCTCCTTCAACAAATCCTTCAGGTTGTTCAATAAAAACTTCTTATTCTAATATACCATTCAGAAATGTAGATTTGACATCCATTTGATATACCTTGAAATTCTTGTAAGCAGCATATGCCAACAATGTTCTCACTCCTTCACGTCTTGCCACAGGTGCAAAAGTTTCACCATAATCAATTCCTTCTTCTTGAGCATATCCTTTGCAAACTAGTCTTGCTTTATTTCGAATGACCTCACCTTTTTCATTCAGCTTGTTTCTGAAAATCCACTTTGTATTGATTACATTTTTGTCCTTTGGTCTTGGGACCAGTGTCCATGTGTCATTTTTCTTGATTTGATCAATCTCTTCTATCATAGCATTTATCCAATCTTCACTATTAAATGCCTCTTTTACTATCCTCGGTTCAAATTCAGATATCAGACATGTGTTTTGTCTCAGTTTGTTCCGTGTCATCACTGGATCATTCTTATCTCCTATAATCTAACTTGATGCATGATTCCTTCTGACATACTTGGCTAATATAGGCTCTTTAGATTCTGTATGATCTTCTTCATCACTCGGTAACTGAATATTCTCTTCAGTTCCTTCAACAGTTTTCTTGGTAAGACTTGTCAGTTGAACATATACAAATTCATCATAATCTTCTGGTTCCTTGGAATTTCCTTCATCATTTCTTTCTGCAAATTCATCAATTTTCACATTTGCACTTTCTGCTATTTTGTTAGATGATTTGATCAGACATTTAAATGCTTTGCTTCTAGAAGAATAACCTAGAAATGTTCCTTCTTCACTTTTCTGATCAAAATTTCCATTTCTATCATCTTTGTGAATATAGCATCTACTTCTAAAGATTTTAAAATAACTTACATTAGGTTTCTTGTCATACCAAATTTCATATGGTGTCTTCAAAGTTCCTTTCTTCAGTTGTACTCAGTTTAGGGTGTAAACTGCTGTGCTTATTGCTTCTCTCCAAAATGTTTGTGGCACTTTCTTTTCAATCATCAGGGTTCTGGAACAATCCACAATAGATCTGTTTCTTCTCTCAGCTATCCCATTTTGTTGTGGAATTCTTGGTGCAGAGAGTTGTCTCTTTATACCATGATCATTGCAGAATAAGTTGAACTCATCAGAGGTGAACTCTCCTCCTCCATCAGATCTAAGACATTTCAGTTGTCTTCCTGTTTCATTTTCAACTCTTGCCTTGTACCATTTAAATATTTGAAAAGCTTCTGATTTTTCTTTTAAAAACATCACTGGCATCATCCTTGAATAATCATCCACAAATAATATGAAATACTTATCACCATAATAACTTTGAACTTTCATAGGACCATAAAGATCAGTATGCACAAGATCTAAAATTCCCTTAGAAGTGTAGGACTTACTTGTAAAGCTTGATCTTGTCATCTTACCCATCTGACATCCTCGAAATATAGCATTCTCAGGTTTCTCAAGACTCGGTAGACCTCTTACTCGGTGCTTGTTACTTATTTTGATCAGATTATCAAAATTTACATGACAAAACCTTTTATGCCATAACCAGGTATCATCTATCTTTGCATATAGACACTTATTCCAAGTTGAGTCAAGGTGAAATGTGTTACCTTTTCTTTGTGTCCCAGTAGTTGCTAACTTTCCATGCTTGTCATGAAATTTGACAATTCCTTTCTGAAACTCTATTCGGTATCCTGTATTGTTTAGCTGTACTACACTCAATAAATTGTATTTCAAACCTTCAACCCAATAAACATCATTACATTTAGCATTGTCAAGAAGTGTTATGGATCCTTTACCTCTTACTAGACATGGTGCATCATTACCAAATCTTACATAACCTCCATCATAATCTTCTAATATAACAAACTTGTGTTTATCACCTACCATGTGATGTGAGCATCCACTATCTATGATCCAAGAATCATTTTTACTTATGTGAGATACAAGGGCTTTTTCTTCATACCTTTCTTCATCTGATCCATCTTTGATAGCCACATAAACAACTTCCTCTATATCAGTTTCATCTCATTTATCATCATTAGATTCCTCATCAACTATTAGGCATGTCCTTTTATCTCTTCTTCTGAAGTCTCTGTGTCCTCTGTAATGATTATCTTTCTATTTGTCATCTCGGTAATCTCTCTTTTCACTTGATTCTCTGTCAGGACAGTTAGAGGCCATATGTCCTATCTTATCACAATTGAAACATTTCAAAGGTAGTTTTCCTTTATACTTACCTTTGCCTCTCGGTAGCCTTCTGGCTAATAGTGCTTCAAACTCTTCTTGCTTCTTGATTTCCTCATATAGTTTGTGCACTTTTTCCATGTTCTTGCGAAATCTTTCACTAGCTCCACTGTGATCCCCTTCAGTGTACTTACTCGTTCTATCATTGTAATCATCAGATTCACCAATATGAAAAGAGCTGAAAGCAAATTCTACTTTATTTACCAAAGACCCACTATTATCAAAATTACTTAACTCAAATGCATGTAGCTTACCGATAGTAGCATCTAAAGAAACTGGCATATTGGGTACCAACCTCAATTCATTGATTGCAAAGACTCGGATTGCATAAGCTGGTAGAAGGGTTCTTAACAACTTACTTGTTATATCCTTTTCTTCAATAGTTCCACCTGCTCCTTTGATTTGATTGAAAATCTCTTTTAACTTTGTACTGTACTGGGTTATGTTCTCACCTTCATTCATCCTCATAGATTCAAGTTGTCCTCTTAGACTATCCACTTTTGCTCTTTGAACATGTTCATCACCACCATACACAGCTATGAGCTTGTCCCACATTGCCTTGGCATCATTGCAGCCTTCTAGATCATTAAACTCTGAGTCGGTCAATGCAGGTGTTATTTCAATCATTGCTTGAATATGTTCTTTCTTTGCCTTTATCTCTTCCATTGTCAATGGATAGGTGCTCGGTGTAATGAAATCATTCTCTAGATAATATACAACATATTCTCCAACTCCTGATAAGTGTAGCTTCATCCTTTTCTACCATGTAAAGAAACTAGACTTTTTCACCTTTGGTGCATCCATCTTATACATCTTTGGATCTTTGCCTCAAGTACCTTTAAACTTTTCTTCCAGAGTCCAAAGCTCTGATACCAATTGATAGTTCTGATACTAATTGTTAAGTACAGATGCCAAGCTAACAAGATGAGAGGAGGGCGGGTGAATCATACAAACTTAAACTTCCATGAAATCAACATATTCAACCTCGATAGCTTTAACAGATATATGTAACCAGAACTGTAAAACATGCAAACTCATAAACAGATAACATCACAACACATTCAACACCAGATTTAACGTGGAAACCCAAATAGGGAAAAACCACTGTGGGATTTCAGACCCACTAAGAAATATACTCTTCTAGAGTATGCTTGGTTAAAAGCAAATCCTGTTAAAGATTACAAACACATTGCTATATGTGACCTAGTTAAGGGATTTCCCTCAGATCTGTTAGGATCTTCACCTTGTTAGAAGTGACCTTATCAAAGGGTTTCAAACACTCAATCAAAATGTCACCTTGCTAGAGGATTTACAAATCAGACTGTTAAGTCTACTCGGTTAAGAGGTTTTCTGTCACTTACAAATAAACAACAATAATGAGTATGTCTGCAACTTTGCATCTAAAATACTAAAGCAGATTCTTATTTGCTCAATACAATATAATCATAGGACTTATCTTGTCCCTCTGCTGGGCTCTATACTTTGTTATTCAAACAGGTCTTCAAGCTTCTGTGCTCGGTAATCACTATGTAGCATCCCTGTGCTTACACTTGCCTGCATGCATTGTTTATCAATAGTTCCTTATTTATAAACAATTTGCTAACCACTTAATCTCCTTGATCACATTTCCCATGATCAATCTTAGCCATTAGATCTCTATACTTGACTAGGTTCAATGTATCCTTCGATCTGAACATTACCTTGCCTTGGAACTTGCATACATTTCTTGGAACTTGTGCTAGGCTATTGCAGTTCAATCTGAGCTGTAGATCTTCCTGTCGATCTTCCATTGCCATAGATCCTTAACAAACTTCATACACATTGTATCAATCATTTAATCATATCTAGCTCATCAGCTTCCTTCATTAAATAACGCATGTATTCATCCAATGCATTCTGTTATTACTCGGTTGCAACTCGGTAAATACTAAACTTCACTCGGTAGACATTCTGCCTTCATTAACTGATAGCGATAGCCTTAGGATTTACTGAATAGGTTCTTTACTTGGTAACATAGTATAGTATTAACCTTACAAACAATAGCATATGTAGGATATCAAAACAATCTAAACATCATGATCTCATCATTGTCTAACTCGGTAATCGTTGCCCATTGAATAACTTATTCCTCCCCTTATTCATCACATTCTTTCTATGTCTTTTATCGACATCTTAATTCTCTTCAAAACATACTTCTTAAGATATGGCAACATCATACTAAATCAGAAAATCAATTTCTTGACATCAATGACAAAATAATATTGTTTAAGACAGTAAATATCCTTAGTCAGTTATATCAACAACCTTTTCAATATCCTTATTGAAATGCCAACAATCTCCCTTTGTTTTCTATAATGCCAACACTATCATGATGCATTGCACCAGGGGAATCGAAACTCGGCTATGGCCCAACGCTCATAGGTAGATGTATCCCCTCCTATCAACTACTCGATCGAGGGGCCACTCCTACTGTTGGCCCAAATCTGCTTCCACTAGGATGGCAGGGGATACTCTCTGCCCCTAGATGGGTAACCGGAGGATGCGGTAGACATCTATCAGTGTAATGGTCATCTCCCCTATTAGAAGATGGAAGGAAATAGTGTCTTTATCCCAACTCTCTATCAGGGATCACAACATCGATGCATGGAACTGCAACTTTGGTAGAGGAAAGGTCCACCATAGTCCACCTCTTTTGAGTAGTCATCTGTCCGCAGTTGACAACTCCTCAGCTTGGTCCTAGAACGTTTGCAACATATGTCTCAAAGTATGCTCCCACGTCTCGGGCAAAGTTTGCCTGAAGAAAAAAACTTCCAGTTAGCCTATGTCAATATGCTTATCTGGATGATAGTGCATCCTTAAGACACAAGTGCATCTGATGGACGCCATCATCCAGGCAGGATTGATGTGCGGTCCTCGAACTAAAATGCATGCCCTAGACAAACATGTGGAGTTGGGACTAGAATGTGTCTCCTAGACTCTTGTGTAGAACCAAAAAATAAAATGCTAAAAAATGCATAAAACAAAGCATAAGCATGAGATTCAAAAGGTACCTGCTCGGGCTCATTGCCTTGCTCCATTGCAGTTTGAAGATCCTCGATCCTGCTCACCCTATGCTCTCATCTACATTGTATTTTTGCTCAGAGTCTATACAAATATCAGTAGAAATGTCCACAGTGAATTGTGAAAATGACCCTTCTAGGGGCTCACTCTCGAGTATATAGCCTAATTTTTGGCCAAATTTTTTTTTGACCATTTTGGGACAATCTTGGCTTGTTTTCATTCCTATTTTCCCCACCTTGTTGGGGGAAATAGATGAGGGGGCATATACTCACCTTTATCATATTTTTCTCTTTCTATTTGTACTAATGCTTCTTAAGCATTCTTCTTGCCAAAGTAGATTCTTCTGTTTTTCATGCTGATAAATTTTTGAATTTTGCAGTATGGGAATCATCATGCTGAATACTGTGGTTTCTTGTGGATACTTGGGGGAATCATTCATGATTTCCGACTTGACCTCTGCATCCTCTATAGTATCCTTTTTTGGGCTAAGTATCTATTGGATTTATTGCACTGCATGAGATTAATGAATTTATCTTTTTGAAACTACTTTAGTGTGCCTGATCCCTTGAGTCGACCAGTCCACTAAAGTGGGGGCAAAATGTAGTGTCCTAAATTATGCCTAGTACATTTATGACACTTATGCATGGTGCCTGATGCAGTAATGACAAACTCATGATAAAAATCCCATCGTTTTGACATCATGGGCCCTGAAGACAAAGTGCCCCCATTTGCCCCGAAACCCCATTTGGGAAATCTTTGGAAGGACATCAGCACACTACACAGATGTTTGCATGTTGTGATAATGTCTTGATAGATTTATATAATCTTGCATCTTGTAGTTAGTCAAACGCCTTTCAAAATGTGTCCCTTGGCTTGCTTTCGGCTATAATGGCTCCCTGCGTCCTTTCCCAACCTTAAAACTCCTTCTTTTCTCATTTTGAAGGGTTCTATTCTTGGTTACTTGTTGGCTTTTTCTTATCTCTTTCTTGATGCTCTCTTGAATACTCTATGAGCTCTCTCAAGATATCTCTATTCATAGCACTCTTGCAATCATCTTGCAATAACAAGCATTTATCTTGAGCTTCATCACACTCGTATCTCAAAAGGAGGGGTTTGGCAACATGGCTTGTCTTCTCTTTATCATTTATCTCTATCTTTTATCTTTGCATGCAATTTATCTATCATATATCTAAGTGTATCTATCATCTAGGTGCATTTAGCTTATCAATAAATCATTTTTATCTATTTGCAATAGGGGTTTTTCTTCCGTTAAGCGGAGTATAGTTTCTATTTGCATTTTATATTTTATCTCGTATCCAATCTATCTATCTGGATGTTCGTGGAGGTGGAAACACCAAAGCAGGGGTCTGACTAAGGTAGGCCCCTATACAACCCCAACATTTTCCCTTGTCTCAGTGTGTGCAGGTGATGAACAAGTTTTGTGTAGTCAAGGAGTGTTGTTGTTAGCTTTTTATGGAATTATGTTCACTTTGGTTGTACAAACGACAACGTTGACCACACTGACGTCCGCGCACCACACTGGCTTCCAAAACCCAAGACCTACTCAGTTCTCTGGTATAATATGTTCTTAGTTCCATATCGTGTTGTTAGCTTAGATTTTTATATTTCATCATTTTTGTGCTTTAAATAATTCAATTATTTCTTCATTAGTGTGGCGTCATTTTGTTGTTATCCCCTGGTTCACCTTTAGCGCTAATATAAGTGAGGTAGCAACAGATAGATTTGTCCTCTAAGATTTGTCATCTTAGAGGTAACAAATCCCCTCCTCTACATGTTTTAACCTTAAAACTAAAATTTCCTTCCCTCTTATCATGAAACTATCAAGTTGTTAGATATGCGTTACTTCTTTAAGATCTGCATGCATAAAAATAAATTTAACATTCATTTGCTCAATATAAAAATCAAAGTTGTATCTATAGAAAACAAGAATATGATGAAAAAATAACAGCAACATTAGAGAATTTTTTGCAAAAATAATTCTCCCTCTCTGGGAGTAGCCCTTCGACACTAATTTGGCCTTGTATCTCTCCAACTAATCATTTTCTCTAAATTACCCACTTGCAAGTTATGGACTTCCTTACTTTAGGAAAATTAACAAGATCCTACGTGTTACAATTATTTAAGGCCATCATTTTCTTCCACTAGCTTACATCCATGATTTACCATCCCTTCAAGAGAGAGCCTCCAATAAAATATCTCATTCATCATTGATACATAATAAAATAAATACATAATAGAAATCTAGTGGGCTATACTTGTCAATTGGGTTTTGTTACATCTCAAAGGTGGAGTAAAGGTTTCTTATTCCTCTACATGCTCATCTTACTAAAAAATATCATTTTAATCCTCTTCTTCATCTATCATTATATTCTTCAACACGTGGTCTTTCCTACTTTTTGATCTTAGTCTCAAAATGTATTTTTTTTTGTCTTTTTCTTTTGGCTATAAAAGGACTTGAAAATGCTTTTAAAAACTTTAAAATTCACACCCCTGGAATAAACTATTTTTTGGGTCTATCGATTCCAAATCTTATAACCTTTCACATTATCATTGTAAGTATACCTATCACACTTCATTTAAGTATTTTTCAACAATAAACAAACAAAGAGATTGATTTACTAATAAGAAATACAATCTTTTCTCCAAAGCATCGATCTAACTATTTACCTCTTGATATACTTCTGACTCATTTCATTAATGTTAGTTTCATTCTTTTTGCATATCAATTTTATTATCTGAGAAGACTCTCAAACTTTTTATATGTGAGATATTAAGGATATCCCAATAAGAAGAACTAATGTGTGGTAGAGTGATTCACTTTAAAAAAAAATGAAACTCACTAACAAGGGATAGGAACTTACTAATCTAGTAATAGATTTTATTCTCCATGTGAGGAACTACATAGTTTCACAATTTCAAAGGATTGAAATACTACAAAATGTTCTCCACAAGATAGCCATTTATAAAGTTTCACAATTTCAAAGGATTGAAATACTACAAAATGTTCTCCACAAGATAGCCATTTATAAATAAAATATTATAAATCAACAAATTATAGAATAAAGGATTATGCAACATTATATCTTAGTCGATTAAAAGTAATATATTTTGAGGCATGGAAGAAAATTTTAAGGTCTTCCATGATCTATATATCCACAACCTTTTCTTATTTTGAGGAGATAATGAATGATTGCTTTACAAAATTTCAAACAATAAGTTAAGCGTAGATGGTCTAGAAAATGAGATATCGTTGAGTAGAACTTAAGGAGCATAGCTAGGCTGAAAAAAATATCACATTATTCAAATTAATGATCACTTGTGATGAGAAATTATTAAGGAATCATTAAAGAGAGTAGGCACAAGATATAATAATTTGGGTTGGAAATTTAAATATTACAAGATGTCCAAAATGAGTGACTATTCAACATAGTCATAATTGTGATTTTGATAAACATGACTTTCTCATGAGTGTAATGATCTAATTCAATTTCCTTCAAAACTATAAAGATGTTATCAATGATATATCGAAGACAGATAAATGTTGTTTGTTTAGTAGATAATGATTGAGATCATCTGTCTCATCCTTAAGCCCATTAATTTAGAATTAGTATTATAACAATACAAGTAGAGTGATGAGTCTCCAATTGATAATGAACTCAAGATCATAGTCTTGTGAATAAATATAATAAATTTTTCACATGCACTAATGTAAATTGAGATATTTGTAGTTTTTAAATATAAATAGAGGTCTATTTAGAAAATTTCAACTAATTTTTTCCTAAATTTATACAAATCATCTTCAATTAAGAAAATCCTTTCTACAAATAGAATGTGATTCATATAAATCGAAGCTCTTGAAATCATTCAAATAATGCAACACTCTCCTTCACATTAAACTAGTATAAAATAACTTGGTTTACACTTATATATTGTTTATTTGTGTTATCCTCCCTCACTCAATCAAGTCTTGGTTCTTGTACCTCGCCTTAACCAAATGACCAACTTGGTTTATATGGACAAGAATAAGGCAAGAGAATTGATGTTTGATAGAAAATCAATTCACATTGATGTTATAATTATTTTTTTGTAGCTTATGTGGTAGATGACCTAATGATGTCGAATCACCAATCGACACCTTTACTTGCCTCATAATTAATTTACGTCATGCATGCAGTTTTGCTAGTGGTTCTACTACTATTAGGTTATCTTTGACATGAATCCAAAACCCTTTTTTTATCTAGGTGTGGTCTTTGAGAGGTATTCATGCAACATTTTCAAGTACTTAGATGTAGAGGCACTCAAATTAATCAAAATTGTGTTGAGTATTGAAGGCTTCGAGAACTTAAGAATTTTTATTATTGGACATTCACTACATCTAATTTCATTCAAAAAATGAAGATGTTGGTGCCACACAAACATGTTAGAAATTGGGTGCTTCATGTTTTGCTACCTAACTATTGAGAATCTCTATCTTCTTCTAGCGTTGAGGTGCTTGTTGTTGTTGAGACTATAGTAGATTCTCATTTGAAAGCTTTGTATGACAATCTCAATATTCTCAAAAAAGAGTTGTTGATTGTACAACATGAAGAATTGTTCAACTTCTACATGAATTGACAATGGAGGTTACAATTCTATGACCTCACATAAACATGGCAAGTTAGAAACTAATAGTCTATTTTCTATACCCTCTCTTTATGTAAACGGTTATAAATTATATATTATGCCTAAAAAATTTTAGATAAAATTTAAGATAATTTTTAGTATTTATATCAAGAACCGGATTTTCTCCATTGATTTCAATGTTACACAATGTAACATAATCAAACATTAACATGGAATGAAATAACTATCAAGAAGTGAAGTGAAAGTTTGAAGGTGAAAACCAAATGCTAGAGAATTATATCCAATACAGTTGTGAACTGATATATACTCAAATTTTGGCTGTATGGAAAGGCAAGTAATATGGTGATCTACGCAGGTAATATGGCGTGGGAAGTTGCAAGGAATCTGTCTGTATGTTGGTGTGCAATCCACTGGATTTGAGTTTATATTTAGCTTTTAAAGGATTAAATTGGCGACAATTAGTTGTGAAGTTGCCACTTGTTATGATTCTCGTTTAAAAAATCCATGGAGTTTGTGCAGGCATCCCAAGAAAAGACGTTCTTTCTAAATTTGTATTTGCAGTTGCCCACAATACACGCTACAGCCAAGCATCTTGACGTGAGCTTGATTTAAGCATATTCTGGGCAACTGCAATATCCCAAGTATTGAAGTGTGTGTTTTTGTTTGTGCTATTGTAAGTAATGTGTGTTTTTGTTTGTGCTATTGTAAGTAATGTCCACTCAAATAGATAGTTTCATAGGAGTGTCTACAAAATATGAAGACGTTTTTGTTGTAAATTTTTTAGATTGAACTTTCATCTTATAGTTAAGAGAGAAAGCGACGTCTAAATGTTGTTTTCAGAATAGTCTTAAAAAGATTCCAAAGTTGATTTAATAGTATGATTTAAACAAGTTTTAGGTGTGTAAAACTTAGGTGTAAGTGTAGAGAGTGATGTGACCTTAATAGAGTAGAAGGTGGTTTTAGGTGTTCATGAGAGTAGCTAAAGTAATATTGTGGGTTTCTTGTGTCTTTCTTGGTCTCCCTTCATTTCTATTAATTTTACTTTTTTCAACATATTTTTCTTGTTTCAGTTAGTGGAGGTTAGATTAGGGTCAGCGCTAGGTGAGAGGGAGTATTCCGGTAGAAAAAAACAAGTTTGACTATGTAGGACACTACTATATCAAGGGACATTGTGGCCATTGCTAGTATCTGAAACATCTATCCAAACTAAAACATTATATGAGAGAATGTAAAAGTGGAATGGGCCTAGTTTCAAGTGCATGAAACAAAGGGTAGATTGGGGTTTGATGTGATTAAAAAGTGATTAAGGTCCATGTTTAAAAAGTGATACTAAACCCAATGTAAAACGTGGAAAAGTGGGAATTTAAAACCTTTTTTCCTCTACCTCTAGTTGTTGCAATATGTTATCATCAATGCCAACCTATCATATTTATAGAGATAGATTGGTGTAGCTAAAGAGGCAAAGAAATGGTTTGGGACCAACATGATTGAGAGAGATGGTTTGACATAGATGAAGACATGGGATCAACATGTTTGAGGATATGCAAGGTAGTCCAAAAGCCCAAGCAGTTGTCACCATAACATAATGCAGTCTAGAAGATTTGTAAGTATTAGTTGCATCTTTTGAATACTTTGAATATCTTGAGGAGTCCAATCATATGGGATGGTCTATGTATGTTTCAAGGAGTCAAGTGAATTTCAATTTATCTTCAGTCTTCACTTGTATTGTTGAGAAAATGTTGTCCTAAGACATAAATAATATATCTTCCTAAGACATAATCTCAGTATTTTGGTTTGCATTCCTTTGCATTGCAAGATTTGGTCTTGTGGTTCTGGAGTTAAGATTTTTAGTCACCAAGGAGCTTATTTCCAAGTTTTCATGTCGTAACATCTTCTACAGTGAAAGTTAGATTGGCTATTCTCTGGATTGCACTACAATAGAACTAAAGTGTCTCAAAAGCTTACCAGAATGCTTTTTCCTTCAGATTGATAGATATGAATGTGCAGATTTGAGGGCATGTTCAATAAGGTTTAAAGGTTAATCCATGCAAGTTTCAGATGATTTGGTGCACCACAATGTAATATCCCAAGTATTGAAGTGTTGTAGTTAGTTTGTGATGCTCTGTTTTCATCAATTCAATATGTTTCTCTACTTGTGCTAGCACATAATGATCAAATACTTCAAAATAAGGCTGTAGGGATATTGTGAATAGAATAAAATGCTCATGTCATGATCCGCATGATGTTATTTTTGTCTCCCCAATATTAGATGTTGTGATATGTGCTTAAAGGGCTGACTTGGCTTTACAATTGGGTTTGCAAATGATGATTGGACCTTGCATTAACAACTATGAAGTGTGTTGATGTGGTATGATGGTTGTGGGACTAGGTAACCTCTTTGCATGGCCTACTCAAACCTATTTGCCTTGGTTCATATGTTTTGGAGTCGACTTATGTGGTGTTATTCGTTACATCTAAAGGTCACCTTCCTACCGATGTAGTTGATGTTTTGAGGAGTTGCAGAGGATATAATGGAAGGTCAAATCGAGATCAAAAGTGAAGAGTGGTGTAGAACAAGTGAAAGATTATAGATGCCTTAATGACTCAGTCAACAAAGTGCATTCTTGACAAACATGCCACTTCTTTTGTAGAATTGTTGTAATCTTGTAGGTGGTTGTGAGACTTAAAATTTCAAGGAGAGTGTGCTTCCTTATGGGCTCATCCCATAGGATTTTATTGTAATCTTGTTCATCCAAGAGAAGTAAGCTTCCTTAGACAGTGAGCCTTAAAATTTTTTGTAAGTATTTGTGAGGCTAGATTTGGACACTAGATCCAAGCAACAATTAACATTTTGGTCTTTTTCCTTTGGGGTTTTCCATGTACATCTGGTGTTATTGTTATGTGTTGTTGATTACATTTTGTTTTTTCTTCTTAAACATTGACCGGGAATGAATAATTAATTAAAGAGTAAATAGATTTTTTTTAAGATTGATTCACCCCCCTCTCAGTCTTCGTGTGTGTTCAATAATTGGTATCAAAGCAAGGTTCCTTTATAATAGTCTAATAGCTAAGGTAGATATTGCATTTGAACACATTGGAATTGAAGCAGTGTTTAATGATATGACTTCTTTGAAATTAGATTTAGAGTCAATAGAACCAAAGGCCATGTGAGACATCAATCTAGATGATCTTCAAGTAGATCTTGAAGGAGAAATCTAATCTACTCTTGAAGACATGGATGTTGCAATGATAGAGTGTAAAGAATACAAGATCAAATTCAATAAGGCAGAAAAAAATAATTGTTAAGCTGAAAGCTTAAAGTGAAGGAAGCAAAGAATGTGAAGTCAAACTCAAGAAGGCAAAAGAAAGAATTGTTAACCTAAAAGTTCAATTTGAAGAAGACTAGAAGGTTGTTGAATGTTTGAATGCCAAGATCATGAAAAAGTCAATGGAATGCACTAAGATTAAAAAAGAAATTGTTTCCCTAAGGAAAGAATTAGAAAAGACCAAAGTTTAGGTGAACAAAGATCTATAATTTAAAAAGAGCACCAACATGCTTGATGAAATAACTGATAGCCAAAAGACTCCAATTGATAAGGGTGGTCTTGGTTTTGAAAAGGGAGAAATCACTAAAACAAATATGGTTGAAGATAAGGTTGAGAAAAGGAAAGAAAAGACACATGATGAACCTGGGAAAATAGGAGTAAAGAAGAATAACTGCAAACAAGTTTGGAACCAGAAGAAAAACTTTAGGAGACCTATTGCTCCTAGGTATTCTCAATCTTTTGATGGTCATTTTTTTTTCTTGTAACAAGGTTGGTCATAAGGCTTTGAGTGTAGAAGTAAGTTGAGAAAGAACTCATATAGGCCTCCAAGGTATAATGTCATGAGATCACAATCCTTTTTCTGGTCATGCTATTCTTGCAATAAATTTGGTCATAAGGCTAATGAGTACAAAATTAAGACAAGGAGAAACAATTTTATGCCTACCAAGAACAATACTATGACTTCTCAATCCTTCTATGGTTATTGCTACACATGCAATAAATTTGGTCATAGGGTTGTTGATTGTAGGTCCAATGTCTCAAGTACCAAGGAGGTGGACATCCATAGACTAACTGCAACCAATATCCATTTGTTCTTCTTATCAACCTCTTTATACTATTTAAGAAAATCATTAAAACACCATACAAATAGTAGTCATGACAAACAATAGCTAATGCAATATCATCATCTTATCCTCAATAATCTACTCAACCATACATACAGATACCCATGCCAATTACATCACTACTATCAACAAAGACTTCCTCAATAATTGCAACAATCATTACTTTCCAATACACTAATCAAGAATCAATCATCTCTATACCATTACATATCTAATAGGATAAGAAAAAATATCTTCATCAACTCTCTCCATATAGAAGTGTCCAAATATCACAGTGTCAGCCATGTCACTAAAGTATGTTAGATATCAACACCATGATGGTGGAAATCAAACACAAAGCATCTGCTCAACACATCCTTGAGATCCTCCACAATCTACAACAATCCTATTCACAAGAACATATCAAACACACTTTGTACTATCCATAGCCTTTCTCCAACAATTTCATATTCAACTACACCAAGAGACAACACTTAGTCAATAGCATCAACGACAAGGATATAGCTCATTGCCATATAGAACCATCAACCAATCTCAATGTAGACACCATAGAACTTCACCATTATTGTAGCAAGCAAGACAACAAGCAAACAATCATAATTACCATATCCACAAAGACACCTTAACATCTATCACCAATCAAGAACCACATCATCAATGACACATGAACATATATGTCACTAGCAAAGGAATATACATAGGAGAACATGTATATTGTTAGACATTAGGTTGATATCAATGATAAAACATTGCAAATAACTTAGTGATAAAAGTAAAAAAAGCAATAAAAGAGGATACTTAGATGAGACAACATGCATTTTACAAGCTCAAATCTTCTATTACTCAAGAAGAAAAGATTAAATTGTCTTAAAGAGAAGCACAAAAACTCCAAACCAAACAAAGAGTTAACACTCTAATGTGCATGGAAAATGAAGATAGAGAAAAGATGGAAAAAGAAACTAGAGAAAATACTACAAAATCTCAGAGGAAATGAAGAAAGTTGAAGCAGTTTTTAAAGAAAAAGCTCCTCCAAAAGCTTCTAACTTGCATGATATGCATGATTTGTTCTCCCAAGACATAGATCTTTCATCTTTTATTGTTTAAATCTCAAGAATGGATAAGATTGAGAAGAATGATAAGGAAAATTAATAGACCGCTCCTCCAAAGAACATTGATGCATTAGATGCAAGAAATCAAGGAGAATTGGGTGTCCCTCCTCCAAGGAACATAAATCAAGATGAAGATTAAAATGTTCCTCCTCGAAAGAATAAATTGCATTCTAATAGTCAAGAAGAGATAGAAGAATTTAACTTGAGATACATCAAAATACAATAGAGAAGACAATTGAGAAGCAAGATTCTTCTACGATAAATGTTGAAATAAGGGTGGGTTCAAGGAAGGTGTAAGACTCATCTTCCTCACCCATTGTCCTATCAAAGAATTATTGGTGCAACAGAAGAAAATTCAACCTGTAATTACTCTGCAATTGTTGTAGCTGCCTAGTTTTAGAGGTCAAGTTGATTTGTCCAAAATATCCACCCTCCACAAGTTACAATTGGGAGACATTCTTCATTCCACCACAAGGTAGGAGATCTTACAACAATAAGTGGAAGGAGCTGAAGTGATGGAAGAAGTTTTGAAGATCATGTAGGAGAGTGTTCTTGAAGAAAAAAGAGATGCATCTTAGCCTCCTCCACAAAAATTAAGGTTCCTTCTTAATGCTTTCAAAGATCAGTCGTCTCAGTTGGTGAAGTAGGAAGAACAAAAGGCATCGGAGTAGATGAATGCCAAGATACTAGTAGATGCCTCAAGTAGATGTGATAAGGCACATAAATCCTTATTCTAGAAAACATCAAGGATGTTCAAAAATGTTTGGATAATGCAACTATTATTTATCAATTTTGTTTTAATTTTCCAACATCTACTAAAGATATTAAGGGCTAGACTGACTCAATTAAGTCATAGTTAACCCAACCAACTACTAATTATGATCCTACGAAGGATATATAGATGGTTCCATCAAGAAACAAATTGAGGGTCTTAAGTGTCAATTGAAACAACTTGTGGACGAGAAAAAGAACTTCAAAGGAGAAACTTAGAAAATAAGGGATATAGTGAATTTAAGGTTAACTTCCTTAACCAACTCCTTGACAAAAGCAGAGTGTGTTGTACAAAAATGAGACTATTGATTCTATTGAGGAAGCAAAGTATATATATATATGTCAAATTTGAATTCCATTCACACATTTTGGTCTCTGGAAAGAAAGACCGTGAATCATCTTTTTCCTAGCTAAAGGTATTAAACAAGAATAATTTATCCCAAATAAGTAGGAGGATTGTTGCTGATAAGAAAAATTTGTCTTTTTATAGACTTGTGGAGGTTTTCAAAACCACTTTTTGGTTTTTTGTCAAGACATTATGTACATAGCCTTAGTTTTTGGGGTATCTCCATGATGCAGGTGCATCCCCGGTTCATAGCAATCTTGCATCAACCAAAAACATTTTCCTTTCTATTTTGCTTTCTGTTTGGAGTTTCATTTTTCTTTTCTGTGTGTCCTAGTTATGGCTCATCGGATCCTGTGGAGTTGGATTCTACTTGAATAATTGATCATCTTTCTTTCTTCTATACTGCATCACATTTGGATCATTTTTCGGCAAGATATCACTACCGGTTTCCATGACAGTTTCCTGTTACCGGTTGCGGTTGCGTTGACAGTCCTTTGTTATCAGTTGCATGTGGCCGAACTTTTCCCACGATCTGCGTTTCATCCTTTGGATTCTGTGGAGGAATCTCTTGGTGGAGGCCAACCTTGTTTATTTTGCACATTAGGTCTTGTTCTTCGGGTTTTGATCCCTTTTAGGCTGACTAGATCCTTTGGATCGATATAAATAATTATAATTGCGCATTAGAATGTAACAAAAATAAAAATTAGCGAATGAAGTAGCTAGATTGTGCGTAGAAGATAGATCTCTACATTCAAGGTTCCAGTTGTGACCTATTATGTATGTTCTACCAAGCCCATGAGCCGGTATGTTGTAACCCGGTTGTTACCAGTTGGTTGTAATCAATTTTCATGTAATAAAACAATCTGTTCTGGATTGCCTCCATCATATCTTTGTGTTTCCATTGTGTTTACTCTTGTTGTCCAAACCAGATTGATCTCCTTGAGGTCCCTCCTCACTGGTGACTGCTTCATGTGGTATCAGAGCAAAGTTTCATTTCAGAGGTTGCGTGTCCTAAAATTTTTGTTGTAGGGTGGCTGATTACGGATCTGACCTGCAACTGCAGAGGACTAGCTTGAATGATGGCATGAAGAGGATGGAGGAATGGTGGAGCACATGGGAATGTAGACCCCATGATGATGGAGATGTTGTGAGGTATAGAAGCCCGGTTGGAAGACATGGAGACAACCCAGAGAAGAGGCTGACGTATTGAAGATGTAAGTGAAGATGAAGGAGAAGAAGCCCTAACAAAACAAGCAAACCTACCAGCGATTGATCTGAATGAGGAAAGGTTTTTGAGGGTTTTGAGTAGGGTGAATACTAAACCTTATTTTACCCCACCAAAATATGATGGGAAGTTAGACTCTGATGAATTGATAGATTGGATCTTGGAGATGGTGAAGTATTTTGATTTTGAAAACACTGCAGAAGAGAGGAAGGTGAAATATGTCTGTACTCGGTTGAAAGGTCATGCATCTCTTTGGTGGGAGAATTTGCAAGTTGATAGAAAAAGAAGAGGTAAAGAGAAGATTAAGACATGGGATCAGATGATTGCTAAGTTGAAGTCAAAGTTTGTGCCGACAAATTATCAAGTGGATCTATTCTAGAAGTTGTAAAATTTGAGACAGAAAGAATCTAGTGTGAAGGCGTACATTGAAGCATTTTACAGGTTGAATATCAGATCCAGACATGTTGATGATGAAGTTGAACAAGTTGCAAGATATTTGAATGAATTGTAGATGTCTATACAAGATGAACCGAGTTTGATAAAATTGGAGAGTGTTGAAGAGGCTTACCAGTATCCCCTAAAGGCAGAAGAGAAGTTAAACAAAAGACATGAGTAGAGGGATAGAGAAAGAGGTGGAAGGTTTACCGAAGGAAGATTTCAAGGAGGAAGAAGATATACTGGAGGAAGAGGAACCAATACATATTAGAGCAAGGACAAGGAAGTGAACAAAGAAGGTAATTCATACTGGAAGGATAATAGAAATTTCTATCAGAGGAGAGACCCGGATGGTTATTGGAATGAGAATTTTGGAAGACAAGACAAGAGGACATTTAGAGGAACCTACTTTAAGTGTGGAGGAGAAGGACATCGTGCATTCAAGTTTAAGAAGACAAAAACTACCCGAAGAGCAGCAGTGGTCGAAGAAAACCCCACCAGATCAGACAATAAACCAGAAGATGGAGAACTGTTGGTGATGAGGAGAGCTTTGTGTCATACTAGAGGAGATGAAGAGCCCTTGCAGAGGAAGAATATGCTCAAGACCATATGAAAGGCATCTGATAAGTGTTGTAAAGTTGTTATTGATAGTGGTAGTTTAGATAATCTTGTTTCAGAAGAAATGGTGAATAAGTTGAAATTGGAGAGATTGAAACACCCTAAGCCTTATTAGATAGCATGGATTCAGGATGAACATAAGTTGTTATTAAGTGAACAATGTGTGGTGAAATTAAAAATTGGGAATTAACATGATGAAGTCTTGTGTGATATTATGCCTATGGATATTTGTCATCTTTTGTTGGGTAGACCTTGGAAGTTTGATAGACATGTAGTACATGATGGGAGAAAAAATACATACACTATTGTGGCCAATGGGATGAAGAAAACCTTGTTACCCTTGGAGGAACCTTTGATGAACAAAGTATGTACGAATGTTAGAATCTATTTGGTAGATGTAAAGAAATTCCTTGATGGATTAAGACATGAGAATGTGTGTTTTTCCTTAATTCCTAAGAAGACTGAGAAACCAGAAATAGAAGGAGAACACCCAGAAGAGATAAACGATTTGCTGACAAAATATGAGGACATCATTTCAGATAACGTACCTGATGGATTTCCACTTGTGAGAAGTATTATTCATTGCATGGACTTGGTTCCCAGAGCTAGTTTGCCTAACATTGATGCACACCAGTTGACATTGACAGAGAATGAATAACTGAATAGACAAGTGTAGGAGTTGTTGAAGAAAGGTTTGATCAAGGAGAGTCTGAGCCCTTGTGCAGTACCAAGAATATTACCACCTAAGAAGAATGGAGAGTAGAGAATGTGTACTGATTCCAGAGCAATAAACAAGATCACAGTGAAGTACCGGTTTCCTTTGCCTAGGATGGATGACATAATGGACTGTTTGAGTGGAGTAAAATACTTTACAAATATTTTGAAGACTGGATATAATCAGATCAGGATCAGAGAAGGTGATGAGTGGAAGACAACATTTAAGACAAATGTAGGACTATATAAATGGTTGGTGATGCCTTTTGGATCGACTAATGCACTGAGTACTTTCATGAGGCTAACAAATGAGGTGTTGAAGAAATTATTTGGTAAGTTTGTTATTGTGTATTTGGATGACATTTTGATTTTCAGTAAGACAAAAGAGGAGCATTTGTTGTAGTTAAGACAAGGTTTGTAGAGGTTGAGAGAAGAGAAGTTGTTGATAAATATCAAGAAGTGTACTTTCATGAAGGATGAGTTAGTCTATTTGGGATTTGTGATATCTGAGGATGGTTTGAAGATGGACCCTGAGAAAGTGAAATCAATTGTTGAATAGCCTACACCAAAAAACATTGAAGATGTAAGATCATTTCATGGATTGGCTAGTTTTTACTGGAAGTTTATCAGAAATTTTAGTTCAGTTTGTAACCCTATGAATGAAACCATAAGAGGAGATCGAAAGGAATTCAAGTGGACCATCTGAGAAAATAGAAGTTTTGAACTATTGAAGCAGAAAGTGACTGAGCAGACTGTGTTATCTTTACCGGATCTCAACAAAGTATTTCAAGTGGATTGTGATGCAAGTGGAACAACAATAGGAGTAGTCATGAGTTAGGAAGGGAGATCAGTAGCTTATTTTAGTGAGAAATTGAATGATGCCCAAAGGAGATATTCAGTGTATGATTAGGAGTTTTATGCCATAGTTCAAGTCTTGAAGAAGTGGAAACATTACTTGTTGCCTAGGGAGTTTGTGTTGTATACATATCATCAATCTTTGCAGTATTTGAACAGTCAGAGTAAGTTGAATCAGAGACATATGCAATGGGTGGAATTCTTGCAGAGTTATACCTTTGTGTTGAATCATAGAAGTGGGAAATCTAGAAAAGTTGTTGATGCATTGAGTAGGAGAAGGAATTTGCTGACAAAGATGAGAGTGACAGTATTAGGATTTGAAGATTTGAAGACCTTGTATGATGATGACCTGGATTTTGCAGAACCTTGGAAAGCATGTAGAGAAACGGTTATGGTAGATAGAAGCAAGTGGTTGGATTACTTCATTTAGGATGGGATGTTATTCAGAGGAGTTCAGTTGTGCATACCTAAGAGTTCTATGAGGGAGAATCTGATAAAGGAGAAACACAGTGGAGGATTACCTGGATATTTTGGCATTGACAAAATAGTAGCATTGCTGAGTGAGTTGTACTTTTGGCCCTAGATTCATAAGGAAGTTAAGATATATGTGTAGAGTTGTAGAGTTTGTCAAGTTGCAAAGGGTAGTAGTCAGAATGTGGGATTGTATAAACCTTTGACAGTACTCGTAAGACCTTGGGAGGATATAAGCATGAATTTTCTACTTGGATTGCCTAAGACACTGAGAGGGAATGATTTTATATTTGTGGTAGTGGATAGATTCTTGAAGATGGCTCATTTCATACCTTGTAAGAAGACATCGGATGCATTGCATGTAGCAGACCTATTTTTCAAGGAAGTGGTGAGGTTGCATGGATTACCTAAGAGCATAGTTTCAAACATAGATACTAAGTTTGTTAGCTATTTTTGGAGAACACTTTGGAAGCAGATGAAGACAAATTTGAAGTTCAGTTCTACTTTTCATCCACAGATTGATGGATAGACATAAGTTGTTAACGGGAGTTTGGGAAACTTGTTGAGATGTTTAGTGGGAGATAAAACCGAAAGTTGGGATTTGATCCTTGCACAAGCAGAGTTTACCTACAAAAATTAAGTAAATAGGAGTACTGGAAGAACACCTTTTGAGATTGTTACCGGAGTGCATCCTAGAGGTATATCAGAATTGAGAGACATTAGCAGTGAATACTAGATAAGTTTAGAAGTAGAAGATTTTGCAGATCACATGGTAGCATTGCATAGTGAGGTTAAGCAACATTTGGAAGACATGAACAAAAAATATAAGGAGGAGGCAAATGAGAAGAGGAGACATAAGGAATTTTAATTTGGTGATGAAGTGATGGTATATTTGAGAAAAGAGAGATTCTCGATTGGAACTTATAACAAGTTGCAGATGAAGAAGTTTGGACCTTGGAGGATTTTGAGGAAGTTCGGTTCTGGAAATGCATATGAAGTGGAGTTACCAGATAGTCTAAGTATTTCACCTATGTTTAACATTGCAGATCTTCATGAGTATCATGAACCAGAATCCAGTGAGGACAATGTTGCAAACTTGGAGAAACAGTTTCCCCATAAGGAACTAGATTAGATTGATAATATTTTGGACAGTAGGATTGGGTGTAGTACCTAGAGCAGTCAGTATAAGTAATATCTTGTGAAGTGGATGGACAGACCAGTTGAAGATTCATCTTGGATTTCTCAGGAAGAGGTAGACCACCTTGGTTTCCCTCTGACCCCAGTAAAGTGAGAGGCTCAATTTTTCAATAACCCTGAATGTTTGATGCAGGAGCATCCCCGGTTCATAGTAATCTTGCATCAACCAAAAAAATTTTCCTTTCTATTTTGTTTTCTGTTTGTAGTTTTAGTTTTCTTTTTTCTGTGTCTTGGTTTTGGCTCATTGGATCTTGTGGAGTTGGATTCTACTTGAAGACTTGATCATCTTTCTTGCTTCCAGACCGAGTTGCATTTGGGTCATTTTCTAGCAAGATATCACTACCAGTTTCCATGACATTTTCCTATTATCAGTTGACAGTCCTTTGTTACTGGTTGCCTGCACCTATTTTTGTGATATACCAGAACCCCTTTCTAAAGCTTGTGGAGCCTTTGGCATTGATTCCAATGTTCCTTGGCATGTGGCCGACCTTTTCCTGCGATCTGTGTTTCATCCTTTGGATTCTTCGTAGGAATCTCTTGGAGGAGGCCGACCTTGTTTATTTTGCACGTTAGGTCTTGTTGTTCGGGTTTTGATCCCTTTTAGCTTGACTAAATCCTTTGGATTGATATATAATTGTAATTGCGTATTAGAATGTAACAAAAACAAAAATTAGAGAATGAAGTAGCTAGACTATGTGTAGAAGATAGATCTCAAGATTCAAGGTCCCGGTTGTGACCTATTCTGTATGTTTTATGAGGCCTGTGAGCCGGTATGTTGTGACCTGGTTGTTATCGGTTGGTTGTAATCAAATTTCATGCAATAAAAAAATCTATTCTGCATTTCCTCCATCATATCTTTGTGTTTCTGTTGTGTTTACTCTTGCTGACCGGTCCAGATTGATCTCCTTGAGGACCCTCCTCACCGGTGATTGCTTCACTCCATCTCAGGGGGAGTGTTTTGGTAGAGATCATATAGTTAGGGGGGTACATGCAAGATTTTGGTTGTCATAAGGAGAACTTATTCTCTTTGCCATTAATGTCAAAGGGGGAGAGATGGAGAGATAGAATATCTAATATAGGGTGTTGCCATCAATGACAAATCTGGAGATTATTGCAATATATGCAATATGTTGTCATTGATTTGAACCTACCATTAATGTCAACCTATCATATTTATAGAGATGGATTGGTATAGTTGAAGAGACAGATAAATGGTTTGGGACCATCATGATTGAGAGAGATTCTTTGACATAAATTAATACATGGGATCATAATGTTTGAGGATATGCAAGACAACTCGAAAACCCAAATAGTTATCACCATAATATAATGCAGTATGGAAGCTTTATAAGTAGCAGTTGCATCTTTTAAATAATTTGAATATCTTGAGGAGTGTAGTCATATGGGATGGTTTATGCATATTTCAAGGAGTCGAGTGAATTTGAATCTGTCTTCAATCTTCACTTGTATTGTTAAGAAAAAATTGTCTAAGGCATAAACAATATATCTTCTTAAGCTAGAGTCTCAATATTTTGGTCTATGTTCCTCCACATTGCAAGATCTCGTTTGTGTTTTTGGAGTTAATATTTTTGGTCATCAAGGAGGTTTTTTCTAGGTTTTTTATGTCATAACATCTTCTACAGTAAAATTTAGGATTGTCTGATCCTTAGATTGTATTAAAACAAAAGTAAAGTATCTCCTAATGTTACCAAAATGCTGTAAATTTCTCTAGATTGATAGATATGTCTATACAAATTTGAGGACATGTTCAACAAGGCTTAAAGTTTAATCCATGTATTTTTTAGATGATTTGGTGTATTGCAATGCAATATACCAGGTATTGAAGTGTTATAGTCAGCTCGATATGCTTTGTTTTCATCAATTCAATATGTTTTTCTACTTGTGTTGGTACATAATGATCGAATACTTCATAAGAAGGTTGTAGGGATATGTCACATAGATTATAATTCTCATGTCATTATCTACATGATGTTAAATTTCTCTCCCTAATATTGGATACTATGATATGAGCTTAAAGGGCCGACTTGTCTTGACAATTGGGTTTGCAAATGATGATTGGACCTTGCATTAACAAGTATGAAGTGTGTTGATGTGGTAAGATATTTTTGGGAGTATGTAACCTCTTTTCATGGCCAGCTAATACCTATTTTCCTTGATTCATATGTTTTGGAGCCGAATTATGTGGTATCACATGTTTCATCTAACGGTCACCTTGTAGCCAACCTAGTTGATGTTTTGAGGAGTTGTATACGATATAAAGGGAAGGTCAAATTAGGATCAATGTGAATATATGTGTGGAATAAGTGATATATTATGTGCACCTTAATGCCTCAATCAACATAGTGTATTATTGAAAAACATGTCACTTATTTTATAAAATTGTTGTAATGTTTTAGGTGGCTGTGAGCCTCCTTAGGCTGTAGGCCTCAAAACTTTCATGGAGTGTGCTTTCTTATGTGACCATCCCATAGAGTTCTATTGTAATATTTTTTACCTGGGAGCAGTGAGCTTCCTTAAGTAGTGAGCCTTAAAACCTTTTGTAACTATCATTTCTTTGTGAGGCACGATTTGGATAACATATACAAGTAGCATTTCTCACAGTGGTTTTTCTTCGTTTTTCACATACATCTAGTGGTATGGTTATGTATTATGGATTGCATTTTATTTTTGTTTCTTAAATGTTGATTCAAAATGAATAAGTAATTAAGAGAAAAAAGATTTTTATTAAGACTGATTCACCCCCCACCCGCCGAATTTGGTATAACTTGCTCAAACTTTTGATTCACTTTGGTATAATATAAGATTTTTTTGTTATCCCTTCCTATTTACCATGCCACTTTTGGGGATAATAAATGTCTCCTTATTGTTATGACCTTTAATCTCTCCATTACAAAAAATAAGTATATCAATATGTCTCTTTCCCTATCTTTGGATGCATTATTACAATCAATGACAAACATATATAAAAAATTCATTCCTAAGGTCTACAATGAGGTAACAATAATAATACCTCTATAAAAAATTATCTTTCTATCCAAATGTTTATTATGTATGCTAATGGTACGAGAAATAAAATTTAATTACTTTTTATGTCAATTGAAATTCCTCATGATAGTTGTAGACACCTAAAACTTGCATAACTAATTAAATGAATTTTATTCATTTAATCATCATTTATTCTCCTATTAATTAGACTAAGGTTTAATTAATATCCCTATTCTTCCAATCAGCCTATTAATCAAATTAAAGATTTGATTAAAATCCTTTTCTTCTAGCCTAACCTATTAGTTAAACTAAGGTTTGATTAAGTACCCTTTAGCCATTTAATTGAATAAATCTTATTTATTTAATTAAAACCCCCTTTTTCCCTTTTAATTGAATTTACATTTGATCAAAATCCCTTTGCATCTAAATAAATCATTATTTATTTGTGAATAGCCCCCCCACTTGCAAAATCCTACAAATGCAAGTTGCACTCCTTTTGGCTATAAATGTTTTATTTTATCTAAAAATGCCTATTTCCCCCCACTTGCCTTTTCCATTAGCATGCTAATATTCTTCTATAACCCCTCTAATCCCTCATTAACTATCCTAATTCCTCTAATCATGTCACATCCCTAAATTTGGGAGAGTCACTTCTCCAAATTTGGGGAAAGCCCTCAAAATGTGTTGAAGACTTTACCTTGTTCAACAAATTAACTTGTTGAGTCTTCCAAACTTTTAAGGTTATTTGAATTCAACAAGTTAACCTCCAAAGTTTTCAAAGATAATTTAATTCCTCTTACAAGACATCATCCTAGCCCATGATGGTTGTCGCTTTGGCCATCCCTCAACTTTTCACAAGAGTTTGTCGAGCTTGGACAATAGCATGCTCCCTTGGATAATAGCATTATCTAATGATGTCATCCCTTGAGGTTATCCTTAATTTTTACTTAGCATCTAATGCTTGATTAGCATCCTCTCAAGACATCTCAAGGTGACATTTGTCAACTTGGGATTGGATTGAATTCCCCTCATGGATTGATAACTTTCAATCCTAGGCCTTGTTGAGATTGCTCAATCTCAACCATTCATTTCTCTATAAATAGAGCCCATTTCTTCAATCTAAGCATCGATCCATCATCTTGTGCATCAAATTTATAGTCAGTTTGTAGGTTATCAAGGAGCTCAATTTTTCATCTTCAAGCACTTAGATCATCTTATTTGCATGCTAGTTTAGCTTTCATCATGTTGATAGTATCATGATATTCCCATTTTCATGCTAGCTTAATTCATAGCCATTGTATATCAATTTAATAGAAATATCCATGTTCGTTTAATTAGCACACCTAAGAATTCAATTTGGAATCAATCTTAATCTCATATCTTGCATTCCATCTTTTCATATCATTTGATCATCTAGCTAGGATCTTAGTTGCATTCATTTTGATCTTGGCATATCCTTCAATCTCATTCTTTAGGTTGACATATAGAAGATCAAGTTCTCTTCCAAGTGAGAGCCACCTTGTATCTTGAAGATCCTTGCAGATAGAGGAACATGAGACATGCTTGGGGTTCTTGATTTTGAAGCTAACTTAGTTTAGTTTCTATTTTGATTTCTAACTCTAACATAATGTTTCATGTGTGTGTTTGATGTTGTTTGATTCTCTTTTGCAGATTCTTCACTTTCCAGCACACCATTTTTTCGCCCACCGTGGGGCTAGACTCCTAATTTGATCAAATGTTTAACTTTTTTGCGCAGGTCCGACCGAGATTTTATAGAGAATCTTTTAGCACATACAAAGTCTGTTCCAATGCATTCTTGGTACGAAGTAGCACATACATAGACTGTTTTAACACATATACCCAAACATGTAGCGCATATGTGCACTGTTTTAGTGCATATGTGAAGTGTTTTAGTGCATATGTGAATTGTTTTAGTGCATGTGATGAAATTTTTATTTTTATTTTTTATCCTGTAGCGTATATGTGCATTGTTTTAGTGCATATGTGAAGTTTTTTAGTGCATATGTGGAGTGTTTTAGCACATATGCACTCTATTTTAGCGCATATGTGAGAAAAAAAATACAAAAGATTGTATCACAATTCAAAATTCTACGCTTGTTTAGCCCACCTTGGATTTTTCATTTTCACTAATAGGTTTCTTGGAGGATTCTAAAAAATGGTTTGCAGGGTTAAAGGAGGAGTTAATTAGTTCTTTTTGCTTACTTTCTTAAGCTAGCCTAAAAAGAACTCATGTTTTTATTTTGGTGCTTAAAAGGAACATCACACTTCAATTTTTGGGCTTAAAAAGAACCACACTTGCAAAGGATTAAAAGAACCACAAACTCTAATTTCTCATTTTTGCAATTTAGGATCTCACACTTTATGTGGGCTCTAAAAAGAACAAGACAATCTTTCATTTCTTGCAAGAATAAAAAGAACAATCAACATCTTTATTTGCAAGTTAAAAAGAACAATCAACTTGTCCCTTTTGCAAAGCGATTTACTTTATTGCAACGATTTTCATTTTGTTGACCGAGATTTCCAATTCCTCATTTAGAAAATCATTGCTATGTGGGACTAAAAAGAACACCATGTTTGTGTAGCGTCCTAAAATTGCGACACTTGCAATTTCGACTGCATTTCGGTCTTCACGATGGCAACGCAACACGCAACCTGAATGGAGACCCCAAAACTTGCTCACGACACTGAAAACTGCATTTTTCAAGCACCATTGGCCTGAACCTCCTTGCACCCCACTGTCCCGGAGGTGGGACCAGAGCGCCCAGCGCCCTGGTCCCTCAGGACCAAGGCGCCCAGCCCCCTGGTCCTCCAGGACCATGGCGCCCAGCGCCCTGGTCCCTGGGTCCTATTTTGGGCCTGGTTTCCTAAGTGATATCGGGTCTTTTTGATTGCAATTTGGAAATATACTTCCCTAGTCGGCCTAAGGTCGGGAAAATTAGTCTATCAGCCCTAATTGACAAGTATATAAATTACATTTTTCTCTCTCATTTAGGAGAAGAGAATAGAAGACATACATGACGGAAAAAGCGTGGAAACTATACTCAAGCATTCAAGCATTCAAGCAATTGATCATTCCAAGTCTCCATTCAAGGCTAAGTGTTGCATTCAAGTCAAGGATTCAACCATTGAAGAGGAGATCACTTATTACATGCTACATACTACAACATACAACATCTAAACCTTTGCACATAAGGATACAAACATCCTTAGAACAAGGTATTAGTACTTGTTTTACATTACAGTCATTTACATTTACAGCACTTGCTCATTTCTTGGTTAATTCCAAAACCGGGGTTTGACCTAAAGGCAAACCCCTAATCCCTAACCCCCCAATCGTCTTCGCTTTTCTGTGTGTAGGTTGCAGGTACGCGGCTGAGATTGAAGATTTGGAATCCTTGTGCAGAGACGAACAGATCCCCCTTCGTTTCGCGGATTTTTCGGAGGACCGTGGTGCCGGGCGCCATCGTCCCGACAACTTTTTCTCAAATTTGTAGGACAGTGCCGTATCGACATTCTACTGCTAATTCCAGGTCCGTAGCTTCATCCTATAACTAAACTCAGTTTATAAGTGAATCTTTATGACTTTCTATGCATCCTTAGCTTAATTTCCTTAATCAACATTCTTTACAAAAGAGGGTAGCTTTGCTTTCCAAACCCTTGAAATTCATTTGGCATCCAATCTTACATTGTGTGAGATTGAATCTTATGAGTTTCAACCCCTCTTTTGAATGTAAAGTCTTCCCCCTAAGTGAAAACCCATCGAATCCTAGCGAACCTCCCTTCTCTCTCCTCGGAGTTAGAAGAGGGGAGACCAACTAGGGTTCGACCGCGATTTTCCGCTTTACAGTTTGATTGGAGCAACATCTCTAATTAGGACTTATAAAACAATTGATTTGAAAGGGTAAAAATGACTTTGTGTGCTTTGTCTTGAGTGGTAGGTATATGCTTTCCCCTTAATTGGGTGACCAAAAAGCCAAACCCGCTCTTTTCATGCTTTATTTACTTTCAAGGAATTAAAACCTTTAGAGGGTCTGCCTTCTCGAACGCCTTGAGGGGGCTAGTGAGAAGGGTATGACCCAAGTGGGCAATGACTAAAGCCAAGTTTACCAATCCACTATAATCAAATGTGGAGGCTGATGAAAATCCCCTCCAACGGAAGTGTGTATTTGATAGCCTTCCCTTAGTATCCTTGAGATGCGAAAAGCCTTTGTTCTAAAAGTTGGGAAGCCTCTTAATTGAGTTTATCATTTTCTACGTCGAACATAACCTTTACTACGAACCATATAAGTAGAAACTTTGAGCTGAGTTAGTTGCCATACATTGGCAATATCATAGTGCAAGGGTGGGGAAGAATACGCCCCCAAGATCACTCACTATAAATCTCCCAAGATAACTACCCAATTGAGGAGCAACCCACTTTGGGGTTAAATTCTGGAAAAAGGCAAAAAAATGGGCACCCGTTAGGGGGTGACATGACTGTTTGAGCTCAATTAGTATCGAGTTGTGGGCTATGATATTGTTGATGACCCTTTAATAAAGAGTCTACTTGGTGTGTCTTATTTGTATCCAAACCAGTGAAAACATCAGGGATTTGAACACATCCTCAAGGAACATACACTAAATATTTAGCATTAGGATGACCATTGTCTTCATGTGTGCTATCTATTCTTGTCACAAATGATCAAACATCTTGCAAAGTATCAATAAGAAATAAAACTAAAAATCAGTTCAAACAAAGGAATCATAGAGTGGAGAAGTTTACAAATCCAACAAAGCACCTTTTGAGGTGGTTATTAACTTTTCAACTATCTTTAGGAAAGACTTTCATCCAACAAGATTAGGGGAGTGTCAAACCAAGTGATCAAGAGTTTATCATCCAACTATCTCAATGACAACAATACCTAGCTAGGTATTCAAGTTAGTCAAATCAAGTTTTCATATTGGGAGATTTTATCCATATCATTTGATGTACTTTGTCATAGGGGCCTATCGAACAAACCCTCTATTTGACTTAGTAAGTTTGAGTATTCAAAACAAAGTATCCATCAAATAAAAAACATCAACCTATCGGAACTGAAACTTTGGTCACTCATGTGACCATCCCTTGCCGCTTGAAAAAAGAAGAAGCTTATTCAAAGGAAATGAGTCCTAGCCTAAATGAAGATCAAGATATCATGGCTCTCCAATCTAATCCCATTTTTTATCAAGATCCCACCTATCAAGAATCTTATGATGATCCCCTAATATTTTGGTATTTCATCCACAATGATCCCTTTTATCTCAAGAGTAGAGTCCCATTCAACATCCACCTCCTAAGCAAGAGCATGATATCCCTTCCATCTACTTCAATAATCTAATTCAAAATAAAGAGAAAAGCATAAACTCAAATGATCCTACTCCAAGTCAAGATCAAGATCAAGGAATCCTTTCATCCTCCAAATCCATTTTAGGTCCTTTCATTCCAAAGTCAAACTCTTCATCCTCCAAATCCATTTTAGGTCTTTTCATTCCAAATCCAAACTCTCCATCCCTTCCATCCATCTTGGGTCCTTACCTCCCTCCATCCACCAATCCATCACCTCAAATGATCCATAAGAAAGATCAACAAAGGAAAACATCTTTGAACTTCTTTCAACCATCTATCTAAACATCTTTCCAAAACTATTCTTCCATCATTTCCTTTATCTACTTTGGGTCCTTATGTCCCAAAATTCAATTTTCCTCAATCTCTTCATCACTTTTTGACTTGTGTACCAACACTCATCTTGAATACATTTCCATCTAACCTCGCACAAATCTTCAAACATTATATCTATTATCCAACACCTCTTTTCCATCCTTCCATCCTTTCCAATAAATCCTTTGCATAAATTCATCATTTGTGATATAGTGCCCCTCCCTGATTTATCATGTATTTTTGTACATCAAAGGAATATATTAATCTAGCTTAGTCTATTTTATGATTATTTGATGGTATCATGTTATGTACTAACCCTATTTCATGATTCTATTGGATATGATGATGGATCTATATTTGATGATTTACATGTGTTCATTATTGATAATGGATCATATTGCTTATGAGATTTTGATGACATCATGATTATGCTAACCCTACTCTATGATTATGATGACCAAGTTAATGCTACGATGTTTTTGAGTTGTCTTTTAGTGTCTTTGTGATTAGAGACGATGTCATACCACTCATTGCGAGCATGATATGACGTTGTGATTCTCTATCACTTGCTTGATCATTTATGATGCATATGTGTTGTATTGTGTTTAGTGGTGGATACAGGATTGTAGGTACCAGACAGCGACTCCACCTAGTCTCATAGGTCTAAGCGTGTCTTAATCCCAATGGCAATTTGTTGGAGATGACATGTGTTTCCCTCTCATACTC
Source organism: Cryptomeria japonica (assembly GCF_030272615.1). Classification (NCBI taxonomy): domain Eukaryota; kingdom Viridiplantae; phylum Streptophyta; class Pinopsida; order Cupressales; family Cupressaceae; genus Cryptomeria; species Cryptomeria japonica. The sequence goes on from NC_081412.1 coordinate 162,527,751, forward strand.
TAGGCTTAAGTTGATACCCTTGTCAATTAGTGTCTTGGCTTGAGTCGCTGGTCTGAGTCATGTGGTATGTTGTTCAACCTTGTATCATGTTGCCTTGTGAGTTTGTGATTACTTATTAATTAATAATAAATCAGTTTATATAGTTCATTTAGTATTAAATTAAATTAATGGATGTCATAAATATTTGATATTAATGTGTGAACTATTATTATTGGAGAATTATTATTCATTAATGTTTATTTTATGGATTTATATTTTATTGGTTATTTAGAATTGTGGAAATTAATTAATCAATTACTAAATATAGCCCATTGGTCTAAATTATTAAATAATGGTTAATACGAATACAATATATATATATATATATATATATATATATATATATAGTGGGAATTAATTAATAGTCAGTTGGTGAAATTATATTAGTTGAGTATTTATGCTTATCGGTACATCTATTTATTTATTATTTATTTGATTATTTTATATGTATGTGGGAGATATTTATAGTATTGAGTTTAAATTATATTGGCTAGAGCATTTAAAATAAGGGGTAAACGCTTTTGACCTGGAGCTATGAACCAGTGAGGCTACAAACGGGGGACCTTATCCCCACACTTGTTCAAATCCGCGAGCACAATGACCCAGCAAAGGCACATGGCCTTGCGAGCACAAAGGCCCAACAGGGATTTGAACCATGGTGGCCACTTCACCAACTAAGTGTTTTAACCATGACACTAGATGTCTGAAGACCATTGGCTAGAGCATTAATATGTATCTCTACATTTAGTTATTTGTTTATTGTTTATCTATTTATTTATTTTTGGCTCATCTATTTATTGGTTATTTATTATTTATTTATATTGGTTTTGATTTATTATTTGAGCTTTTGATTTATTGGATTGTTATTTAATTATTGGATGGGTATTTATGCTTGTCTGTACATTTATTTATTTATCTTCTTTATTGTTTATTTATTTATTGTTGGGTTATTTATTGTTTATCTAATTATTTATTGTTTTGGTTATTTATTTATTTATTCACATTGTTGTTTTATTTATTTGTTATTATTTATGTACCTACCCCTTATTATGATTGCCCTCTTGGGAGTTGTGATTGTGAGGATAATATTACATAATTGTTTGTTTGTTTATTTATATCATTTGTGGTTCTATATTTAATAGGAACATTTATTTATATTGACTTTAATTTATTTTATTTGGCTTTAATTTATTATTATCGTTTATTATATTATTATAATATATTCTCTTGTTACATGGTAAATAAGTTTTATTATATTTCCTACCTACCGTTAATTGTTATTGGTTAAATATGTATTGGGGAAATAAAATATTATATAAGGTGGGGTAGGTAAGATTTATTGGCTTTTGGATTATTTTCATTGGCCAACATTGAGGCTATGTTTTGAATGATTTTCTATTTAAATGGCTGCCTGTGCATTTTGTCGGGTTACCATCTGGAGAATTTACTTGGCTTGCTGATAATTTTGGTTGAAGGCTTGGAGTTTGGATTTTGGCTTTAGATTGTTGCGCTTCTTGAGATTTCTTTTTCCATCACTTTAATTTCTAGGTTGGAGGATCTTACTTTTGAATTTTATTTTTATTTCTTGTCTTCTCCGTGTCCGTAGAGAAAAGATTTTTTTTCAGGAAACGGGAAAAACATTTGTATAATTTATATAGTTAAAGAATGAAATATTTCATGGGTAAATTTATATTATAAAGTTTTGACTATAGCATCGGGAATTAATATTTGGGAATTTTGTCATTGTCGTGAATGGCCGGCAATGAGATTTCTAGTTCTATGATTTGGCTTCTTGTGTGTGTGGTATTTCATTTGGAATTTGGGTTTTATCTTTGTTTGGTGAATTTCTTGTGATATTGGAGGTTTTGGGAGTGTTATCGGGGTTTATTGTATTCTTTGTGAATTATTCTATGTGAAGTTTTGATCCGAAGTCATGGAGCTTTGTTTTGTGAAATATTTCATGTTAGTTTATGGTTCTCTATGTTGTTTATTTCATCCTTTTTCCTTATGTGTGGGCGTTTCCTTTAAGTTTGATTTTGAGACTTAGAACTTTTCCTGTGATTTTTATTCTGGATTCGTATTTCTGGTATTTCCAAGTAAATTTTCTAAGGATATTAGATGCGCTAAAGTTTATATCAAATGTGCTACTTTATTTTTTATATGTGTTGTTTCATTGGTTAAATGCACTTTTTTGTTCATTGTATGCGCTACTTAATGTTTCATATGCGCATAATGATGTTTCCTATGCGTCGCTTTAGAAATTATTGAATGCGTTGTTAGAGTTTGTATACATGTTTTAGAGTTAATCATATGCGCTAATCTGCGTATCATATGCGCTAGTCTATGTAATTTTGGTGTTTTTCTTAGTTTTCTTATTTCTGATGATTTTTTCGGATTTGTTCTTGTACCAGAGGCTTGTATCGAGGCTTTTTGATATTTTCTAGTATTTTGCGCTTTCAGATTTGGTATTTTATTGGCATTTTTTGCTTCGACAAGTTGATATGCCTTGTCGTAGAGGTTTTATATTTTCTCCAACATGTTGATGTGTCATGTTGTTAGGTATATTCCATCATTTTTCTCCAGCAAGTTGATGAGCCTTGCTGTAGAGGATTGGTTCATGTTTATGACATATTTGTATGTTTTATACTTATGGCTATTGATTCATTATTATAATGTGAGGCTCTTGTTTTGACATTGTTGGCATTCATTGGTTATGTATGTTTATAGATTCTTTGGATGTTTCTTTGAGCCTCCTTGTAGTTATTGTTATTCTGGAACATATTAGGGGGATTGGTCTTTCATGTGATGACCAGGGTCATAAGAGATAGGCTACTAAGAGGTTCCTTGTAAGGATGCTTAGAGTCTAGACCACCAAGGCACATTGAAATTTTTTCCTTATTGTAACAAGTGATAACATTAATAATTAATTAGATGGGTTGGGTAACTAGGATTCACCTAATCAAGATAATTAATGGATGTAAGCCCCAAAACTTAGTCCTAGGGAGGATGTTTTAGGATAAGCTTGCGAAAGCCATTGCGATGGAAAATTAAACTCCCTTGATCTCTCATAGGTTGAGTTAGTTCCGCATGTGTTTCACTTACCAAGAGGTTACTTGAAAGGATGATTAGAGGTCTAATCTATCAAGAGGTTCCTTGAAAGTGTAATACCCCGCCAGGAATCCCAAAGGAATACCACATCAAAGGATGGAATATTTATTTTTTTAAAGTATAAATCACATTAAGTGCATTAGTTACTACAATAGCACTATAATAACACAAGCGGAAGACTTACACCAAAGTTCCTTAAAGGGTTACCAACGAAGAGTAAAGCCAAAAGTTAAATTCCACAATTAAGATTAATCCAATTAACCATCAATTAACCAAAGAACATAATAAGCCATATGCAATAGCTGTTACACCATTGAAAGATTGAAAGGATACAATATAATTTCTCTTCAATGAAGCATTTACACTAATCATATAGAAAGCTCTTCCAAATTTCTCCTTTAAAATTCTGCCTCCTCTTCTCGTGAACTCCCAGGAATATATGGGAAAAATAATTTCAACCTAAAATTTCTAGGTTAAAAGTTTTCTCCACCAATCAAATTAAATTATTCAAAAAAAGTAAAAAGAAATTAGATTTACTTTTATTCATAAACAATTCTTTTCCAACAAATAAAATACAAAAGTCAAATGGAAAGGTAAAAGGAAAAAGCTTTTATTAATTTTCTATTTTTCAAGATACTTTCTTTCAACATAAGCATTCAACAGCCGGTGGTGGACCTCAACGTGGATGAAGATGCAATCGAGATTGGAAGTGGGGAAGCTACACCAGGTGGAGCTGCAAAGAGAACTAGAGCGAGTGTTACGAAAGCTACTGCTGCTTCTGCTAAGGATATCCCTAATCTTAGGGATAATATCAAAGACCTGTATGGGATTAGCAGTAACTTGACTAATGCCTTGAATAATATAAATTAGTTCCTTTTGTTGGGTCTAGCTGGTTTTTGCTGGTTTTTTGGGGCTTTAGCTGGTTTTTTCTAGTTTTTTTGCTGGTTTTCCTAATGTTTGTTCCTCCTGGTTTCTTAATGCTTTTATCTTGTAAGGTCCTCTTGTAAAGGGTTTCAGGGCCCCTTCAAAACCCGCTTTTACTTTAATAAAAAACATAACCAGTCAACATTTAAATGGCAAGGCAATTACTTATTTCTTTTCACAATATATTAATACAACTTTACATAATAAAATAAGCCATTTAACTATTTAATTCTAGCAATTCATTTATTTAATTAAATCACTAGACTTAGGAGCTTAATAATCAATTAATTATGCCAACATAAAAATAACATCATCCACTCAAATAAATAACCATTTAAATAAATGGAAACACGCAAAACGAGGAATGCTCAAATGAGGACTCACAAGATGAAACACTAAAGCACTCTAACTCGCATACTGTCCAGATGGGAAAGATAACTAACTGACAACACTCACATGAGTGTGACTGCGGGTCAAGTTAGGGTCCAACAACTATCTCCTCCACTCCCATTGGACATATAAGGCACACTCAGACTTGTGAAACCAAGTGGAGTCGATACCCCGTACATACTTGGTACTAGTACATGCAATGTCCTGCACCAAAGAACCACATGTGCATATAGACAAATATATAAACAAACACGACACACACACATAGATGAAGGAGAATCGTGACGTTCCCTGTCTCACCGGAGTGAGTGAAGGAAAATCATCCCCTCGCATCCCATACACATGCAAACAAGCAACATATAAATAACGCATCACACATATAAGGTAAAAGTGTCAGTCCATGATAATGATCCATAAAAATAACATTAATCATAAGCACTGAGATACTACATAAAAGCATACACCACAAATCTAGATAAAGCATGAAATAACCTCGCATAGAGTATGAATCAATATACAATAATGTTCCACTGAACAGTCAACTGAAGTCAAACATAAAAATACAAAAAGAGTCTGATTGAGGAGAGGTACTACATCCTCCCCCCCAAGCCTAGGCTTACTCCTGGAAGCCTAAAATAGATAAGAATAAAGCTCTCTCATATTCGCTGCATCCTCCCATGTCGTCGAGGTCTCATCACCTGGGTCCCATAGGACCCTTACCTGGTCGATGGTATGACCCCTGAGGGTCAAATCTCGACGCTGAAGAATGCGCACAAGCTCCATGGAAATCTGCCCCTCCTCAACCTGCAAAGCGTTCCAATCAAGAACATGAGTCACATTGGGATGATAAGGTTGAAGAACTAAAACATGAAAGACATCGTGGATGCAGGATAGACTCGGTGGCAAGGCAAGATGGTAGGAAACAGGTCCTATCCTCTCAAGGATCTCAAAAGGGCCAAAAAAATGAGGTGCCAACTTAGAACCCTTTCCATAATGAATCACTCTTCTGCAAACGCACTCTCAAGAACACATGACTGCCAACTAAAAATTGATGATCTACTCTATGAGCATCAAAATACTTCTTTTGCCTATCCTAAGAAGCAACCAAATGCCCACGAATCTGGCTCAACCCGTTGCTCCATCTCATGAAGCATATCCATGCCTAAACTCACCCTATCCTCCAACTGATCCTAACTCAAAGGAGTATGGCAAGGATGAATATACAATGGCTGGAAGGGAGACATGCCTATAGAGCTGTGATATCCATTGTTATAAGAAAACTCCATAAGGCAAAGGTATTCCTCCTAGCTTGATTGCTGATCCATAACATATATGCAAAGCATGTCCTCCAAGACCTGATTCACACACTCAGTCTGACCATCAGTCTCTGGGTGATAAGATGAACTAAAGTTCAACTGGGTCCCCAAAGCATACTAAAGTGAGGTCCACAATGCTGAAGTAAAGATAGGGTCTCTATCAGAAATGATCCACCTTGGGATCCCATGCAACCTCACCACATCTTCCAAGAAGATTCGGGCCACCACTGCTACTATATAAGAAGATCAAATAGGAACAAAATGAGCAACTTTGGTCAGTCTATCAATAATGACCATGATGGCATCATGACGATGTGAAGAAACAGACAACCCCACTATGAAATCCATGGAAATGATATCCCATTTCCAATTCGGTACCAAATTAGACTATAAAAGCCCTATAGGGTGCTGATGCTTTGCCTTTACCCGCTGACATTCTAAGCCCTTTGACACAAAATCAGCAATGTCACATTTCATACAAGCCCAATGATATATCTGTCTAAGATTTGTGTGCATATTCTTAACACTAGGGTGTGCCGAATAAGGTGCACGATGGGCCTTAGTCATGATCAAAATGCGAAGACCCTCCAAAGGAGGTACATAGATCCATCCAAGATGTCAAAGAAGACAATTTGACTCGAGATCATATCCAGAATATCTACCCCCCAATGGTCTTCCGGACTTTGCCACAGCTCTAACATCCTAATACAAGGTGTCCTGAGGAATAACTCCAAGAATTTTCTCACTCAAGTCCACACCAAAGGACAATGTTGCAACCTCATGCTGCCTACAGCTCAAAGCATCTGCCACTACATTCTCTTTCCCCTGAATATATCAAACCTCAAAATCATACTCACAGAGGAATTCCATCCATATTTGCTATTGAGCATTCAAGTTCGGTTGCGTGAAAATATACTGCAAACTATGGTGGTCACTATGCAACTCAAATCGACGCCCCAACAAAAAATGGCACCATCTAACCAATGCATGCACTACAACTGCCAACTCCAAGTCATGAATTGGATAGTTCAACTTGTGATCCTTGAGTTTGCGAGACTCATAGGCAACCACACGTCCATCCTGCATAAGCACCGCACCTATACCTTCTAAAGAGGCATCTGTGCATACCATAAAATCTCTGGATGGGTAAGGGACTGCTAAAATTGGAGCACTAACAAGGAGTTACTTCAAGGTAAGAAAACTTGACTCGCACTACTCTGACGAAACAAACTTCCTCCCTTTCCTCTGAAGAGAAGTGATCGAGTGACCTATCCAAGAAAAACTCTAAACAAAGCGACAGTAATATCTGGCCAAACCCATAAAACTTCAAACCTCTGAAACATTGGTCGGTGCTAGCCAGTCCACAATGGCTTGGATCTTGGAAGGATCCATGGATACACCTTCTCCCAAAACTATATGACCAAGATAACTCACCTCTGATTGGAAGAAATCACACTTCGTCAAGTTTGCAAAAAGCTGATTCTCCCTCAAGCACTACAATACCTATCGCAAGTGGCCCTCATGCTCTTCCATAAATCTAGAATAAACCAATATGTCATCCAAGAACATAAGGACAAAATGATCAAGGTAGGTGCGAAAAATCCCATTCATAAGGCTCATAAAAACTGAAGGCGCGTTCATCAACCCAAATGGAACCATTGTGAACTCATAGTGACCATAACGAGTATGAAACGTCATCCTATGAATGTCTACATCATGAATGCGCAATTTATGATACCCAAATTTCAGATCAATCTAAGAGAACACCATGGCTCCCTTTAGCCGATCAAAAAGATCATCAATATGAGGCAATGGATATCGATTCCCAATGGTTACCTTATTCAACTGTCAGTAATAAATTCATAACCAAAGAGAACCATCCTTCTTCTTAATGAAGATAACTAGCACACCCCAAGGAGAAACACTAGGACAAATGAACCCCTTGGGGAACAATTCCTCCACCTGCAACTTCAACTCACTGAACTCCTGAGTAGTCATCTGATATGGTGCTCTTGAAATAGGTTTTAGATGAGGAACCAAGTCAATGCGAAAGTCTATGTCTCGCTTCAGAGGCATACCGAGAATATCCAAAGGAAACATATCAGCATACTCTTGAAGAATAGGGTGACCATCAAGAGCGATTTCTTGACTCTCTTCCTCATCCACATCCTCAAGAGAAACTGCAAAAAGATGACACCCTTGATGCATACACCACCTAAGTTGCATAGCAGAAATCATATGTAAGGTCATCTAAACACTATACTATCTTCAGATGATAGTATACATGAGCGCTGTGAGATGATAACCAATCCATCCCCAACACAACTCCATAGGACCCCAAGAGAATGACTCGAAGGTCAACTAAAGTGACAAAGGGTCATAGGTCCAACTCACAACTGGGGATGAAGGCATCTAAAAACACATGCACACTGGTAGCCAACTCTACTAGCCACCTATCCACCTGCTTAGTAGACGCGATCCTGCACCACTCCACGATGGATGAAGAAATAAAATAATCTGAAGCATTGGAATAAAAAAGTACAGAGATAGGAATACCACACAACAGACCTGCAATCTCAATAACTATACCCGGATGCTCAGCCTAATGGTCATTAACCATAGCAAACACTATGTGGGATCTACTTGCATCCCCTATGGTCGGCTTTTATACCAAATGTAATGCCCTGCCAAGAACCCCAAAGGAATACCGCATCAAAGGATGGAATTTTTTTTTTTTTTAAAGTATAAATCACATTAGGTGCATTAGTTACTATAATAGCACTATAATAACACAAGCGAAAGACTTACACCATAATTCCTTAAAGGGTTACCAATGAAGAGTAAAGCCAAAAGTTAAATTCCACAATTAAGATTAATCCAATTAACCATTAATTAATCAAAGAACATAATAAGCCATATGCAATAGCAGTTACACCATTGAAAGATTGAATGGATACAATATAATTTCTTTTCAATAAAGCATTCACACTAATCATATAGAAAGATGATAAATAACATCCAAAAATTAGGATTACATTGATCTTCCAATACATGGCTCTCAATACATTCAGAATTTATAACTTAACCAAATACAAGGTTACATAAATTTATGATACAAATGACCACACAAGTCTCCGAAGAATAATAATCTCCAACATGAGATAAAGCATGAGTCATGAACCACAAAAACACCCGCGAAGCCAATCCTCGCATGAAGGTATGAAAAATAACATCCAATGGGAAGTGGCACTACCACCCGACCATGTAATTCCCAAAATGGAATCACCCCACAGTGCTAGGAGATAGTAGAGGACCCTCAAGCAAGCAAAAGCATGACATGGTTGATAGAAGAATATGACTCCATAGAAACACAATACGACTCCACTATATTCCAGGTGACTCAACATCATAATACTCAAGTGATTCGACATCACAATACACAAGTGATTCAACATCACAAAACACAAGTGACCCTAAAGAGAGAGTGTCATTGCATAGCTTATGATGGTTACCATGGTAGGCCTCCATAGGTCCCGACCCCCATCCTGGGTTATCCTGGTAACCTTTCCCGAACCTCTAGCTCCAACTAAGTCTCATGCGGACCCTACCAACCCTTCGTGATGACAAGGTGATCAGGTTGCTATTCCAGGCCTTCCCACTACACCTTGAGCCTATACGAGCACTCAACCATGCATGGAGTACAATATCTTTATAATGTTATAAACTACCCATCTCATAATCAAATTATGAGATTATCACTTATTAGTTGACTTTTGAGGGGTTATCCTGCCATCCACTTTGGGCGCGTCCCCCACTCGAAATCCACTCTCTCAAAGGACACTAAGCAAACATGGTCACTCCACGAGGACCCTATGGTGAAATAGACAGCCATAACACTACTATACAAATACAAGTGGTCGAAACAAGGACATATTGACTCTTGGTTAACCATAAGGCAAAGATACTAGATGGTTAAGACAACAAGGTCATCATTAATCACTTGGTCAAAATAGTCAAATAAGGCATTACAGGACGACTAAACCAAAGACAAGAAATAACACAAATATAACTCTTTGCAAGGAAAGCTAATTTCACTAAGTCTGCACTCAGAAAATCTTTGAGAAAATTAGCATCATAAGTACTTGCAGCTTCATTGATTGAAGATTAAATAAAACACCCTTATACGACATTCACATCTATTTAATTTCCAAATTCAATACACCAATAAAGAATAAAATCCATATTAATTTTTCAGCCAAATAACAATATGAATTATACAAACATATAATGTATTTCCAAAATACATCCAAAATTACCAATTTGGACTTAATATTCAAGCCTTGATTTCAATCAATAAATTTATTAAACCAAGATAAAATCACTTTATAAATTACCATTTAAAATTTAACTTTAAAACCAACTTTAAAATTTATTGCATTTTATAAAATTAAATCAACGACACATAATAAATTATACCGGGAAGGGTACAAAGGCACGCGGGGGCCAAAGCCTACCTGTGGTAGTGCTGTTGTCGGTGGCCGTAGACACTACTTGCCAGTAGTGTTGCTACTATTGGTAGCAGCCACTACTGACCGGTAGCAGTCCTACCAATCGGTAGTGCTACTACCGCGTAGTAACCCTACCGACTGGTAGTGCTGCTACCTGTGGGTAGCCAGACATTACCATCCTGCGTGGTGGGGCTAGCCTGCCACATGGGTAAGGTTAGATTAATTTATAATAAATTTTCTTCTTCCCTTGCATTTTAAAATCAATTTAACATGAAATCAATTCATCCCTTGTTCATTTCACAGGCACACATACACAGTGCCAAACTCTAGAATACAAAGGGATATTTACCAATAAGGTGAGTGGTGAATAAAATCACACGAGAGCCCCAATTAAATAAATATATTTAGGCAACAAAAGAAGAATTTAAAGGATAGGAGGAGGATTATAATAATTTTCTTCACCTCCATATATAGGAAGAATTCCTTGCATCTTGCAAAAAGGCAATTAACCAATTTTTGCCATCGTAAGCCCCAAGTCTTGGGCAAATAGATACTAGAAAACACACAACAATCTAAATCCATTCCTTTCTATAACAAATAGAAGAGGTAATTCTAGAACTTGATTCTCAAGAACAAATAACAAACAACAAATAGAAAGATGAATCATTTCCTTTCTATATGAAAACATTTGATATGAATTCCACAAAATCAACAATAACAGTCACTCTTCCTTTCCTTTCAATCATTCAACAAGAATTTACAAGGAGATTTTCATTTTTCAACACAGGAAGCAACTAAAACATTCAAAAATTAAATAGCAAAACAAGAAGAGATTATCCAACATTCAAGCAAACTAAGAAGCAAAATGATGGAAGAATCCCAATTCTTGCAAACCAAATCCAATTCCAGCTCCTCTTCCAGAGTAGTTTTCCAAATTTCTTCTTTAAAATTCTACCTCCTCTTCCTGTGAACTCCCAGGAATATATGGGAAAAATAATTTCAACCTAAACTTTCTAGGTTAAAAGTTTTCTCCGCCAATCAGATTAAATTATTTTAAAAAAGTAAAAAGCAATCAGATTTACCTTTATCCATAAACAATTCTTTTCCAACAAATAAAATACAAAATTCAAATGGAAAGGTAAAAGGAAAAATCTTTTATTAATTTTCTATTTTTCAAGATACTTTCTTTCAACATAAGCATTCAACATTTAAATGGCAAGGCAATTACTTATTTCTTTTCACAATATATTAATACAACTTTACATAATAAAATAAGCCATTTAACCATTGAATTCTAGCAATTCATTTATTTAATTAAATCAATAGACTTAGGGGCATAATAATCAACTAATTATGCCAACATAAAAATAGCATCATCCACTCAAATAAATAACCAGTTAAATAAACGGAAACATGAAAAACGAGGAATGCTCAAATGACGACTCACAAGATGAAACACTAAAACATTTTGACTCGCATATTGACCAGACGGGAAAGACAATTGACTGATAACACTCACATGAGTGTGACTGTGGGTCAAGTTAGGGTCCAACAAATATCTCCTCCACTCCCATCAGACATATAAGGCACGCTCAGATGTGTGAAACTAGGTGGAGTCGATAGCCCATACCTACCCGGTACTAGTACCTGCAATGTCCCGCACCAAAGAACCACACGTGCATATAGACAAATATATAAATAGACACGGCTCGCACACCGATGAAGGAGAATCATGATGTTCCCTGTCTCACCGGAGAGTGAAGGAAAATCATCCCCTCGCATCCCATACACATGCAAACACACAACATATAAATAACACATCAAACATATAAGATAAAAGTGTCAGTCCATGATAATGATCCATAAAAATAACATTAATCATAAGCACTGAGATATTGCATAAAAGAATACACCACAAATCTAGATAAAGCATGAAATAACATCGCATAGAGTCTGAATCAATATACAATAATGTTCCACTTAACAGTCAACTATTGTCAAACATAGAAATACAAAAAGAGTTTGATCGAGGAGGGGTACTATAGAAAGGATGCTTGTAACATGCGATGACACTCCACCCCTACATGTGTCCTTTGTTTTATTTACGCTTATATCTTGATTGGATGGTACGCCTCTGGGATTTTATATTTGTGATTGTCTTGTGATTGATGTATGATTATATACTATTGTAGTGCTTGAGATGTTGAGTCTCTTTGGTTGTTAGGTTTCAGTTTATGTCTAGAGTGTGTGTTTGGACCCTGTTTCATCTCCTAGCACGAGGGGTGGTTCCTTTGGTTCCACATGGTCGGGTGGTTGATGCATTTTTCCATTGGGATGTCTTCATTGGATTCTTGCATGGATGTGGTGTTAGACAACTCAAATAACTAGAGGACAAAGTCTAAGAGGGGGGGTGTGAATCAGTTGTCAACATATTACAAAACTTTAAGCATTCAAATCCTTATTACCATAACACATAAACTCAATACCGAAATGCATAAAACAAATACCAGAATAATTGATATAGCAATTAAACATAAACATAAATCATAGAACAATTACCATCCATCCAGAACACATGACACCAAAATTTATACGTGGAAAACCCAGTAAAGGGAAAAACCACAGTGGGAAGCCTACCCTCAATCAGATAATACTTTTGCAGTAAGTATGTGATTAAAAAATGAGGGGCTTGCACATGCAAGAAGGCCAATAGCCTAGAGCACATTGCTCATCACAAAAAGGAGCCTCACTGACTACAAAATAAATCTAGACTACAATCTGGAAAGAAGAGTGAACTGCAAAGATATCATCTCCTATGCCTGAGTACAGTTTCCATTAAGCTTGGTACCAGAGGTCTTAAACCTCTTTTACCAACCCAATTCAATCACCTATGATTGACCAAAACTCTTGCATATGATTACAACATTATTCACATAGGTAATCGCATAACCATCCCATAACCATAATCCCTTTATCCCCGTGAGCTACAAATAGATCTTACATCATATATATACCAACCTGGGACCTAAACAATTAGGTCAACCACCTAAAAGATAATACTTTAAATTCATAACATAAACCCACAATCCAATGATCAACCAAGTCAGCTTAGCCTGAAAATAATGTGAACCAATCAATCAATTCAACTGGTAACGCATGGGGAGCATCCACCAACACGTTACACAAACCGGTCCATAACATAGATAACACCAGACCCAAAATAGGTTGCCATAAACCAAATCCAAAACCATCGATCAATAGGACATGAACAAGATAACCAACACCATCCCGAAAGCCATCTAGAAGCCGCATCAACACCACTTATCACATGCATCAAAAGATCTTCAACAAAGCTCTCCCAGTAAAACCCTTACCGGTGACCAAAAGGCTTACTAGAACAAATGATAGTATCCAAGTCATCAAATCTTGAACCAACTGATCATGATACACATCTGAATAGAATGAATAACAGATCCATATAAATTCCACAAACCAAAGCATACTGAAACATACCAGATTAATATCATAATCCAACCACTCTACCAAAACCAACTAGAAACCGGTAAACAACCAAAACAGTCGGTGTTGCCATCAATGACAAAACATCAATGCACCTTTGGCATTGATGGCAACACTAGATGTGAAAAACATCCAAGTGCCAAGAAATGCCAAACAAGTCTCTCCCTATGGAAGACAACCAACAATCTCCCACAAAATGATATAGAAATGAAGCTCTGAACCAAACTCCCCTAATGAATATATCTCTCCCTTATGTTTTTCACAAGAAGAACTCTCTCCCTTTGACATCAATGCTAGAGATCTGATATAAATATCAAAGAAAAGTCACAAATCCTCTAATTCTTACAGCTGACTACTCTCCCTGAGTAGTAGCACCACCACATCAATCTGTAATGAGTAATAGCTCTGATAATGCATACCGGACTGATGCCAATCAACATCACTCAGGTCTCAACCGGAGGGGCAGAAACCCCCAATCTATCTTTGAAGTACTCAAATGATCTTTAGGAAAGGTTTAGTGAAGATGTCTGCAATCTTCTCTTTAGTGTTCACATAAACTAGTTTGACTTAATTTGCTTCCACCTTCTCCTTCAAAAATTTATACTTGATAGATATGTACTTTGTCTTAGAATGAAATACCAGATTCTTTGATATATCAATAGCAATAGAGTTATCACAGTGAATAACTATCGGTTCATTACAATCCACCTTTATATCCTTCAACATTTGCTTTATCCATATAACTTGTGTACAATTAGTAGCAGCAACAACATACTCATCTTCAACAATAGATAAAGAGGTACATGGCTGCTTTTTTCTGATCCATGAAACAAGTTTCTTTCCAAGAAAGAAAGCTCCATCGGATGTGCTCTTTCGGTCATCAACATCTCCAGCCCAATCTGCATCTGTATATGCATGTAATGTAAAGTCATCATTTTAGGATACCACAAACCATATTCAGTTGTTCCCTGTAAATACCTAAAAATCCTTTTCACTGCACTCTCATGATTTTCTCTAGGATCACTTTGATATCTTGATACAATACAAACTACATTCATTATATCCGGTCTAGTCTGAGTCAAGTATAACAAACCTTTAATCATAGACTTGTACCTTGTAGAATTTACCAGTGAAGTATCATTGGAGTTAATTTAATTTTTGGATTTATTTACTTTAAAACTGACCACTAATTTCTTCTTTCATTTATTTTGTTCTTTTGGTGGCAATTGTCACACTTTATTTCTTGATTGATTTCTCCGACAATTTTTTTTTCTTTTCATGATTTTATGTCTGATTTAATGATCTTTCCTTTGAATTTCTTTCAATTCTTGTCTATAGTGGTCATTCCGAATGTTGAAGTATTATGGGCCCTCATCATGAGTCAAGTGTTGTTTCTATCATGTTCATTTTGAACCTCTGATAGTGTGTGCAAGGGAGGACACCACAGAGAAGTGCACTAAACTTAAGGAATAATTAGATAAAGTCAATATCAGTTGAATAAATGAAATATGTTAATGAGATGAAATGTACCAGTAACTTTTAGGATTGTATGGATGTTAGATAGAAGTGCATTTGGATTTGAGAATTTTGTAATATATGAAATAGTTTAATGCAAAAGAACTGTTGATTTCATACCTTCCAGGAGTGCTTATGTGTATATATATATCATACATAATTAATGGATTAGAGTGACTTGAATAATTTGATTGGATGAAAGGTGCGTGAATGTCAGTATCAGAGTAGCATAGCAGAAGTGCATTAGAGACTGAGTAGTTTGAATACTGTAAATCTTGTTTTTCTTGAAACTATAGGATTTAGATTTTTGGTAATTGCGAGATTCTATTGATCTTATTCGGTCTAGAATGAAGTTTATCCAAATTCTCCTCATACAGGTGTATGACATGATACATCTTAAATAATATAAGGATGTGCCTATGAGTGAAATATTGTGTAAAATGCATATTTATATTCTTAATTGCATATAACTAGATGTTAAAGTAGTGTCGCCATGCTTGAATGGTGTGAGTTATTATGATTTTTGGTTATAGATGTTAACATGGAGATAGGAATTATAGTTTTAGTCTTGCAAAATGTGGTTAAATAAAGTTCTCTTGAATATATTTTAAGGATTTAGCATGCTTATTGTAACTAGTAAGAGTTTTGTGACTTGTTTTATCTCTTATGTAATGCATTCACTTTGAATAATTGAAGCATAGTAAGGAAACTATTGTTGTCGTTATCTTACTTTGCGCTAGGAAATATTTGAATTAAGATGTTTTGAGTTGATGTGTGTATGCTTTCAACTTAATCCTTGATGACTTCCAGGAGTAAGTCGAGCCCAAGGGGGGGAGGATGTAGTGGCCCTCCTTGATTTATCCTATATTTTTGTACATCAAAGGAATATATTGATCTAGCTTAGTCTATTTTATGATTATTTGATGGTATCATGTTATGTACTAACCCTATTTCATGATTATATTGGATATGATGATGGATCTATATTTGATGATTTACATGTGTTCATTATTCATGATGGATCATATTGCTTATGGGATTTTGATGACATCATGATTACACTAACCCTACTCTATGATTTTGATGACTGAGTTGATGCTATGATGCTTGTGAGTTTTCTTCTAGTGTCTTCGTGATTAGAGACGATGTCATACCACTCATTGCGAGCACGATATGATGTTGCGATTCTTTATCACTTGCCTGATCATTTATGATTCATATTTGTTGTATATATGTTATATTGCATTTAGTGGTGGGTGCAGGATTGCAGGTACTAGACATTGACTTCACTTGGTCTCACAGGTCTGAGCGTGTCTTTATCCCAATGGTAAGTTGTTGGAGATGGCATGTATTTCTCTCTCATAGTCTAGGCTTAAGTTGATACCCTTGTCAATTAGTGTCTTGGATGGAGTCGTTGGTCTGAGTCATGCAATAGGTTGTTCAACCTTATGTCGGGTTGCCTTGTGAGTTTGTGATTACTTATTAATTAATAATTAATCAGTTTATATAATTCATTTAGTATTAAATTAAATTAATGGATGACATAAATATTTGATATTAATGTGTGAACTATTATTATTGGAGAATAATTATTCATTAATGTTTATTTTATGATCTATATTTTATTGGTTATTTGGAATTGTGGAAATTAAGTAACCGATTACTACATATAGCCCATTAGTGTAAATTATTAAATAATGGTTAGTACAAATACAATATTTATATTTACTCAGAATTAATTAATAATCAATTGGTGAAATTATATTAGTTGAGTATTTATGCTTATCGGTAAATCCATTTATTTATTATTTATTTGATTATATGTATGTGGGAGAAATTTATAGTATTGAGTTTAAATTATATTGGCTAGAGCATTAATATGCATCTATACATTTATTTATTTGTTTGTTGTTTATCTATTTATTTATTTTTGTCTCATCTGTTTATTGGTTATTTATTATTTATTTATATTGGTTTTGATTTATTATTTGAGATTTTGACTTATTGGATTATTATTTATTTATTTGTTGCTTAATTATTGGATGGGTATTTATGTCCGTTCGTATGTTTATTTATTTATCATCTTTATTGTTTATTTATTTATTATTTTGGTTATTTATTTATTTGCATTGTTATTTTATTTATTTGTTATTATTTATGTACCTACCCCTTATTATGATTGACCCTTTTGGGAGTTGTGATTTTGAGGATAATATTACATAATTATTTGTTTGTTTATATATATTATTTGTGGTCCTATATTTAATTGGAGCATTTATATATATTGCCTTTACTTTATTTTATTGGGCTTTAATTTATTATTATTGTTTATTATATTATTATAATATATTCTCTTTTTACACGGTAAATAAGTTTTATTATATTTCCCACCTACCATTAATTATTATTGGTTATGTATTGGAGAAATAAAATGTTATATAAGGTGGGATAGGTAAGATTTATTGGTTTTTGGATTATTTTCATTGGCCGACATTGAGACTATGTTTTGAATGATTTTCTATTTAAATGGCAACCTGTGCATTTTGTCGGGTTACCCTCTGGAGAATTTACTTGGTTGTTGATAATTTTGGTTGAAGGCTTGGAGTTTGGATTTTTGCTTTGGATTGTTGCGCTTCTTTAGATTTGTCTTTCCATCACTTCAATTTCCAAGTTGGAGGATCTTACTTTTGAATTTTATTTTTATTTCTTATCTTCTCTGTGTCTTCAGAGAAAAGATTGTTTTCTAGGAAATGGGAAAAATATTTGTATAGTTTATATAGTTAAAGAATGAAATATTTCATGGGTAATTTAATATTATAAAGTTTTGATTATATTATTGGGAATTAATATTTAAGAATTTTGCCATTGCCATTAATGGCCGGCAAAGGGATTTCTGGTTCTATGATTTGGCTTCTTGTGTGTGGTATTTCATTTGGAATCTGGGTTTTATCTTTGCCTAGTGAATTTCTTGTGACATTGGAGGTTTTGGGAGTGTTATCCGGGTTTATTGTATACTCTGTGAAATTTTGTTGCAAGTGATAGAGCTTTTGTTTTGTGAAATCTTTCATGTTAGTCTATGGTTTTCTATGTTGTTTATTTCATCCTTTTTCCTTATGTGTGGGCATTTCCTTTAAGTTTGATTTTGAGACTTAGAACTTTTCCTGTGACTTTTATTCTGGATTTGTATTTCTGGTATTTCCATGTAAATTTTCTGAGGATATTATATGCACTAAAGTTTATATCAAATGCGATACTTTATATTTCATATGCGTTGTTTCATTGGTTAAATGTACCTTTTTGTTCATTGTACGCGCTACTTTATGTTTCATATGCGCTGAATGATGTTTCCTATGTGCTTCAGGAATTATTGAATGCATTGTTAGAGTTTGTATATGTGCTGTAGAGTTAGTCATATGCACCACTCTGTGTATCATATGTGCTATTTTGTGTAGTTTTTGTGTTTTTCTTAGTTTGCTTATTTGTGATGAATTTTTCAGATCCATTCTTGTACCAAAGGCTTGTATTGAGGCTTTTTGATGTTTTCCTATATTGTACGCTTTCAAATTTGATGTTTTATTGGTATTTTGTGCTTCGACAAGTTGATATGCCTTGTTTTAGAGGTTTTATATTTTCTCCAACATGTTGAATTGCCATGTTGTGAGGTATATTTTGTTTTTTTGCTCCAGCAAGTTGATGAGCCTTGTTGTAGAGGATTGGTTCATATTTATGATAGATTTTGATGTTTTATGCTTATGGCTATTGATTCATTATTATGATGTGAGGCTCTTGTTTTGACATTGTTGGCATTGGTTGCTTATATATGTTTATGGATTCTTTGGATGTTTCTTTGAGCCTCCTTGTAGTTAATGTTATTCTGGAACATGTTAGGGGGAGTGGGATTTCATGTGATGACCAGGGTCGTGAGAGATAGGCTACTAAGAGGTTCCTTGTAAGGATTCTTAGAGTCTAGACCGCTAGGGCACATTGGAAGTTTTTCCTTATTGTAATCAAGTGATAACATTAATAATTAATTAGATGTGTTGGGTACCTAGGATTCACCTAATCAAGATAATTAACGGATGTGAGCCCCAAGACTTAGTCCTAGGGAGGATGTTTTAGGATAAGCTTGGGAAGGCCATTATGATGGCAAATCGAACTCCCTCGATCTCTCATAGGTTGAGTTGGTTCCGCATGTGTGTCACTTACCAAGAGGTTCCTTGAAAGGATGCTTGGAGGTCTAATCTATCAAGAGGTTCCTTGAAAGGATGCTTGTAATATGCGATGACACTCTACCCCTACATGTGTCCTTTGTTTGATTTATGCTTATATCTTGATTGGATGGTATGCCTCTAGGAGTTTATATTTGTGGTTGTCTTGTGATTGATGTATGATTATATACTATTGTAGTGCTTGAGTTATTGAGTCTCTTTGGTTGTTAGGTGCCATGTTAGTTCTAGAGTGTGTGTTGGGACCCTGTGTCATCTCCTAGCACGGGGGGTGGTTCCTTTGGTTCCATATGGACGGGTGGTTGATGCCTTCTTCCTTTGGGATGTCTTCATTGGATTATTTCATGGATGTGGATTATTCTATCGTGATGGCTTATGGATGAATATTGTAGCAAATAGATGCATTTGATCTTATATCACTTGTTATGTATATATCATGTAAATATTGTAAATGTAGTAGAAGAGTAATGCTCTTGATATATTGGATATATGTATATAATGGTAGATGTTAACTTAGGACTTCATTATGATTGGTGAAAGAAAACATTGAGATGTATTGTAATGTATCCCATAGCTTGTGGACTAGTAGTGGATTGAAGTCATTGTAATGATTTTGTTGTAAGAGAATATTCTACATGTATGAAGTATTGATGATGACATTAAAGGAATGTTCTTAATACAAAATTTGTTATACTTGGTAAGTGGATATCTCTAGAATATGAATGTGAATGGGTAGTTGTTAGGACAAATGGTTAACCTTATGGAAATGAACTAGATTGTATTAGAACTAGGATGCAATTATGACTCTAGTAGGAGGATAAGTATGGATGTATTTTAGTGTATTTTGTAATAGACTTTTGAAATGGGAAATAATAATGGAATTATGGTTGTGCATTTGGTATTATGTGTATGCTATTAAGGAATTAGAAATGTGAATATAATATATTGCTATTAAGGAATTAGAAATGTGAATATAATATATTGCTATTTAGTAAATCATGATGGGGGAAGTATACATATGATCATGTTGGAATATGAATGAAAAAAGGGAATTAGGAATATTTGGTATTGGTGCTCTAAAATGAACCTAATTGGAATGGATTAGTTAACATTGTAATGGATTGAATTTCATGATAGGTAGTTAGTAGATTATCTTACTTATGTTGCATGGAAGGATTAAATGGTAATGGATATGTTTTGTGTTGAATTAGTAAATGATTATTCATATATATGCATGAAAGGAAATAGAAACTCATGGTATTAGGTTGCATTAGATAGTAGTAGTGATCATGATAACATTTGCTTGTGGTGATCTCATAAGTAATGACGTTGAGATACCCTAGGGAGATATAAGTGAATTTTATGTAGTGTTTATTTCCACTTGTGTAATTAGTTCATGTATTTATAATATATGTTCGTGATGGTTAAGTGCATATTATGTTGATGGATGTCAATTCAATGAGTAGAATATGTTATGTGTTGCAATAGATGATGTTTTAAAAAAAAAATCTCTATTAGTATGTTATTTGCTTAATTTCTCTAGGGTCTTTTGGTGAGAATTACATGTGAAATAGGCATTTGTGTCATGTTGTCACATGATTTCCTATGCTCGAATCTCATGTTTAGTCATTTTCCTAGATATCTATTCATGAAATGCTTCAGAATCTGAGGTTGTTCCTCTTTAACATTTTCTTTTGGTTGGGATACACACTCAATCTAGAAAAGAACCACTTATCGTATCTTAGTACTGACATCTTTTGATTACTATATCTCATACACTTAATCAATTGCTCTAAATCATTGTGATATCTTAGTCGAAGACATGGCTAGTGAATAATCTAAAAGATTGCTTCAATGCCACTGTAATTATCAAACCCACATAAGTTTCATCACTTATAAGCCAATGCAAGCAAAATCAGAAGAGAAAAAGACAATATCAAAAGATCAAAAGCATGATCAAGAAAATAAATATCAAGAAGAAGAAAAAAAAATGAAATATCAAAATGCTTGGCTATGGGAACATGCGAGTAACTCCATCGGGGCTTGGATGCCTGGCTGACAATAGAAAAATATTTGTGATATTATAGCGATAACCTCGTCGGAGCTATGGATGCTTGCTGGCAGTGAGGCTCTATCCATGATGCTTTTGAAGTCAGGGTAACTCATGTAGCTAGCCATGATGGATTTTGAAGATTACAATGATCATATGAGCCGAAATGAAACCAATTGCACACACATGGGTAATCAAAGACTAAATAACTTGATCCAGTTTGGGATTCTTCTTCCCTTTTAACTATGCTTCCTAGTCGCTAGATATGTACGATTGAATTTTTTCGGAGGTTCAAGTGTGGGTTGGGTCTCTATCTTTGAAAAAGTTTAGGAACACTTATTCAGGTAGTGCTAAATACTGTGACAATATTACATATTGCCTTTTTTCAAATGGAAGCCTCTATGCCTGGGGGCAAAGTTCATCCACTCTATTCTTCCTACCATATCTCCCATTATCTTTCCTCCGATATCCATTACCCTATCTAAATTCATCATTATCTATGATCTTGCTTCACTTTATCCATACTATCTATCATATCTATTCATTGCTTCCATCATCCAGTGCTATCTACGATCTTGCTTCACTTTATCCATACCATCTATCCTATCTATTCATTGCTTCCATCATCTAGTGCTATCTATGATCTTGCTTCACCTTATCCATACCCTCTAGTCCATATCCCTTCTCCTATCTATTCATTGCTTCCATCATCCGTCACTATCTATGATCTTGTTTCTCCTATCCATATCCTATCTCTATCCATATCCCCTTTTCCATCCTTGATCTTGATCAAAACTAAGGACAAAACACGATTTCAAAAATCGCTTGACGCGTCCCTTCATATTCCATAATAAGCTACGTCCATCTTTCACCCATTCATCTTTACCTCAACAGTTCATTCATCCATGAATAATATTAATTTCATTGCTAGATGTTGGGCCAAAATAAATACATATTTCTTCTAATCCAAAAAGCTCCAAAAATCACAAAATGTCCAAAAACTAAATATAAAAAAATTGACAAAATCAAATAAAAATTAAAAATCAAAGCATGACAACATGGACCATCCATCAAATTAGATCAACAACAGACAAACTCTCCAAAGTTTACAATCAAATTGATCACATGTCTTGTTCACCAATCCATCTATCAACATCAACATGTCTTATACAGGGAAAGGTAAACTCGAAACTAGACAGATTGGTCTTATACGGGGTACTCACTCTTTGAAACCAGACATTCCTATCAATCATCGAGTAATCAAAATAATGGCATAGAGCAGTATGACTGCTGGATTTTGTTCTAGTTAGCCTTATCTTTATCAATTCATGGAAGTACAAGTCTAATCTTTCAAAAATAAAAATAAAAATTGAAAATATGCAATAAAAACATGTGGCAAAAACCTGGCAACAAGTGCTATTTGTGATAAAATGACTCCTCCATCTATTTGTACATATCATATCCACCCATTTGAGCCACCACCATAAATTCACAATTTCACTAATGCTTATCAATCCTGGACATACTTAGCATAGTCACTGTCCTTGATTATCTGAACAGTTATCCGTATCATATCCCGCCATGGCTTGGTGGTCAATGTACATATTGCATATCATAAGTAGTATCTACAGTGGGGGAAAAATCCTAACCTTGCTGGGGGAAGATCACCTTTGGGTTTCAAACAGACAGTCAATCACAACAAACACATCAAGATGAAAACAAGATCACGACAATCAATGGTAAAACAAAGAAACATGAGATGATCAAAGCTAAACAACGAGGCATATGCAAGATGTTTTATCCGGAAAAGATACATAGGATAGCATGCATGTTTATCTATGGTTATTTTCAATTTTTCCTTATCATATCTCCCAAGTGACTCAAGGATGTCTTGAAATGAGAGAAGCAAGGAAGGACTATGATATTTTCTTTGTTTGCTAGTTGTGAGCGAAGCCTTTTTACTATGCAAATTTGTTCTACAACGTGATCCAGTGGCATATCACTAAGGACATTTCCAATTTGTATAGGACAAAGGATAACTCATCTATTTACGCAAGCTGCACTTAGGTCATCATGGTTCAATTATACCTCGATGCTTTTGCTATCTTGCAATATCAAAACCCATGTAACTTATACTCAGGTCATCATGGTTCAATTATACCACGATGCTTGTATCAACTTTCAACATATCAAAGGCTCAATGATGATAAAAAAGAAGCATATCTAATTTGACCGAAAAGGTGACAATATGAAGAATGAGAGTGTATTTCATATCAGGTTCATATGATTGTTAAGTGCTTAGGTGCATTTTTCAGATCATTCCTAAAATTTGTATTTAGTTGCATTATCATATCATGGCATTTAGTTGCATATCATCATCATCTAGTCACATTCATCATTGCATCCATCACATGCATATCTATCCCATCATCATGGAATCTTTTTTCACTTTCATATCTTCATCATTCATCCAACTATCATCTATCATGTCTTATACAGGATATATCTTTCCTGAAACCAGTCGTTTTGATCAAGTCTTATACAAGATATATCATTCCTAAAATGAGATGTTTTGATCATATTTGTCTTATATAGGAGGTGTCATTCCTAAAACCAGACTTGATCTCAATCTTATCAATTCTATCAATCCATTTCAACTGATCCATTCTATCATGTCTTATACCGGATGTATCTTTTCTGAAACTAGAAGTTTTGATCAGGTCTTATACAGGATATATCGTTCCTGAAACCAGATGTTTTGATCATCTTTGTCTTATACAGGAGGTGTCATTCCTGAAACCAGACTTGATCTCAATCTTATCAATTCTATCAATCTATGTCATCTGATCCATTCTATCATGTCTTATACAAGATGTATCTTTCCTGAAACCAAACGTTTTGATCAGGTCTTATACAGGATATATCGTTCTTGAAACCAGAAGCTTGATCATATTTGTCTTATATAGGAGGTGTCATTCCTGAAATCAAACTTGATCTCAATCTTATCAATTCTATCAATCCATTTCATCTAATCCATTCTATCATGTCTTATACAAGATGTATCTTTCTTGAAACTAGACATTTTGATAAGGTCTTATACAGGATATATTGTTCATGAAACCAAACGTTTTATCATATTTATCTTATGTAGGAGGTGTCATTCTTGAAACCAGACTTGATCTCATTCTTATCAATCTAATCAATCTTATCAAACCCATGCATGTCATCAACTATCCACTCTTCTATCTTTCAAATAACATTCTTCTTCTTTCGAGAGATCATTCATGCCTTTAGTGCAGGAATGATCTCCTAAGAGGGCATTATCATGTAGAATATTCATATCAATTTCATATCAGTCTCATATCAACACCAACTTCATATTGAATTCTCATATCAAATCAATTCTTCATGTCCAGGGCTTCATATCGACAATTTTGATGACAACACCATATCAAGAATTTTGATGACATATCGAGTGTTTTTCTTTGAGCCAACATGCGGTCACATGTCACTTCAAAGAGGGGCAAAATGTAGACACCTAAACTTACACAACTAATTAAATGAATTTTATTCATTTAATCATCATTTATTCGCTTATCAATTAGACAGGTTTAATTAATATCCATATTCTTCCAATCAGCCTATTAATCAAATTAAAGATTTGATTAAAACCCTTTTCTTCTAGCCTAACCTATTAGTTAAACTAAGGTTTGATTAAGTACTCTTTAGCCATTTAATTGAATAAATCTTATTTATTTAATTAAAACCCCCTTTTTCTCTTTTAATTGAATTTACATTTTATTAAAATCCATTTGCATTTAAATAAATCTTCGCATATGCATAGATTATCACTTATGATCATACTTAACATATGCATAGATTATCGCTTATGATCATTTTGTTAGCGCATATGTTAAGTATGATAGCGCATATGCATAGGATAATGCTTCTGCTTTGGTTGTTTGCACTTTTGTAGCTAAAGTTAGTGCTTTTGCTTTGTTTTGTGCATATGTTCGTAGGGTTAGTGCATTTGCTCAAAAAGATAGCGCATATGCTTTTGTTTAGCGCTTTTTCTCAATAGGATAGCGCAAATGCTGTAGTTTAGCATTTTTGCTCAAAATTTGATGTTTTTGATAAATGCAAAAGCTAAAATCACTTTGATGATTAGATTTAACGTGTTTAATGTGCGTGTATGATGAATAAGGACTTGATTGATTGATGAATGTTGTTGGATAGATCGATCGATCGATTGATTGATTGATTGATTTGATTGGATTATCTCTAAGAAACCGATTTAGTTTCTAATGCAAGAGCTTAGCAGAGTTTTGATTGAACTCAGTGATTGATATAAAACCATGATTGATAGGTTTTAAAATGATTTGATAGCTTAAGTTGCTTCAGTTTGATTTGATAGATTCGATAGCCTAGGTTGCTTCAGTTTGATTTGATAGATAGATAGATTAGCGATTGCTTTGATTTGATAGATAGATAGATTAGAGAGTTTGATTTGATAGATAGATAATTGATGATTGATCTAATTCTCTTGATAAGTAGGAGAAACTTGATGTTCTCTAGTGTCAGGAGAAATTACCGGCAGTACGTCATTTAGTGCCAGAGCTGACACAGGCTGAGGTTAAACATATAGATGCCTGTGGTTTACGCCATCTGTTGTATATGCCTAAGATTACACATAATAGAGGATTGTTGATGGAGTTAGCTGATAGATGGCATAGTGAGCATAACACTTTCCACTTGCCCACGAGTGAGATTAGTGTGATGCTCGAGGATGTCTATAGGATTTTGCACGTCCCAATGACTGGCGAGTTAGTGCAATATGATTTTCAGGATCGTGTTGGGACAGAGGCTTGTAGAGCCGTGTTTGTTGATGATACTAGCTCATCCATTTCCTTGTATTATGCCCAGTATATACTAGCTCATCCATTTCCTCATATTACTTGTATACACATAAAAATTGGCTATGAGAAATTAAATAAATTTTAATAATTATTCTTCTATTAAATAGTTAATTTGAAAAGACTAATTTATTGATTCATTTTCATGTCTTTCTATTAATTAATATTTTATTAATTAATTAATTTATCCTATTCTTCTAATTAATTAAATATCTAATATTTAATTATTCTTCTAACCAAGTTAATTAAATATCTAATATTTAATTATCTCCTCCAAACAATTAAATATCTAATATTTAATAGTTATTCTCCTATCCTATAGTCTCAAAAATTAAATAATTCCTAAATTATTTAATCTTTCTTATCCAACTCACCCTCCATCTCCACTTCATCTTCCCTTTTCCAACTCATCAAACATGTGGCTAAGAAAAATAATATTTCTTAAATATTAATTTATCATTTATCTTCAACTACCAAAATTTAATGAAAATTGTGTACGTACACATATTTCATAACCATTTCCTATATTCTCTCCAACATCCCCTACATCTTAGGAAGGACTTGAGTCCACTTGTTCTATCATGCCTAAATCTTCTCCAACCATCCCTAGATTCTCTCAGTCAGCAACACAGTCAAGGTGAGATGAGTGACACTTGTCTTCTCCTTCCCCCTTTCTCTCAACCTTCACCTTTGCTCACAACCATCCAAATCTATAGATTTGATCATGACCATTGATCTAAGCCACATAGTCTAATCCTCTCAAAGTCTATAAAATCAAGAGCTTCATTTGAGAGAGAGTTAGATTTCAAGAGACTTCAAGTGCATTTTGCAAGCTAATCATATGCATCTGTGAGTTTTAGTTTTGAAGCAAATAGAAATTATCATATAATATCATTTAGCATAATCATTTAGTATAATCATGTAGTATTGCATATCATAGTATCAATTAACTAAAAGTTATCAGTCCATTCTTCATATGCCATCTTGGAAGCCATCGGTGCATTGTCTAAGAGCACACCATTTGTAACCAGGAACAGTGGAGTTAGGACACAATGAGACATAAATCATGAAGGTAAACTAATGTTTTATTTTAGTATGTATTTCATGTAGTTTTAGTGGTTGAATTTGGATTTCCTGTATGCATTTCCATTTGTATTTTATGAAACTAACTTATTACAGGTAGCATTCTGAGGATGAAATTCAAGCTCATACATTTTGGCGCCCACCGTGGGGCTCATAAGCCTCACATATACTTTTAAAAATCTTGCAAATAGCTAAATTAACGCATTTGTAATGCAGATTCATGCATGTGTGAATTCTGACAATGCTTTTGTTCTGCAGGTTAGCGCATTTGCCTTTTATGTTAGCGCATTTGCAACATAGGTTAGCGCATGAGCATTCTAGGTTAGCGCTTTTATCTTAGAATCTGCGCATTTGCATTACAGGTTTGCACATTTGTGCCCTTGGTTAGCGCATATGTCAAAGAAATCATGCTTTTGTATCCATAGAGCAGCGCTTTTGTAGTCTAGGTTAGCGCTTATGATCTGCAGGTTAGCACTTTTGAGAAAAAAGATAGCACATATGTTAGATTAGCACTTCTGTTCATAAAAATGACCGATTTTTCTTGCAAGTCTGAATGTCCAAGAAATCAGATTTTTTAGACTACTAACATGCATGTGCAGGATGACATTTAAGGCAAATTTTATGCATTTCATCATTTAGTTAATTAAAAGTCTTCATTTGGGAAGTAATATATCATATCTTGTTCATCTAGTTTAACTAAGAGGATGAATTGACAACATGCAACTTACATTTTTAGTATTTTCTCTAAAAAAGGTTACACATAGACTTTTAAAAAGGCTAAAATGAACACCATGCTTGTTGGAGCAACATCTCCTAATAGGACTTAGCCAATATTTGCTTTGAAAAGGATAAAAAGAATGCTTGTATTCCGTGTCTCGAAAGTGGTAGGTATATTCTCTCCCCTTAATTGGGTGACCAAAAAGCCAAACCCACTCTTTTATGCTTTCTTTACTTTTAAGCAATTTAATCCTTTAGAGGGTCTGCCTTCTCAAGTTGCATTGAGGGGGCCAGTGAGAGGGGAACGACTTAAAGTGGAAACGGGCTAATACCAAGTCCTTCCAATCCACTATAAATAAATCATGTTTGTGACGAAAGTCCCAAACAAGATGTGCTGATAAGTTCATACCGACACTATGTTTCCCCATAAACCCTATGGAGCGTAACCTCTATAGCCTGGGAACCTTCTATATTTACAGAGCTAAAAGTGTCTCATGTATGGCCACATGACCAGAAGCTTTTATGAAAAACCACTTGTACTAGTTGCCAAAATCCTTCTAGTTGTTGGCGCAGGAAGTTGGACCTCTAAAGCGGCTCACACGCATACGGTTCCTAGTAGAGATATAAAGTTTGCCATGGGGAGTTTTCATGGAAACTGGTGCTTGGCTGCCCCGAAGAAGTGAGTGCTGAGGGTGGAGCCAGTGGGGTCAAGCATCTAAATATCTGCTTTGAATAGTGTAGCCTCCGGGGAAACCCCATGTGAAATTCAACAACTATTGTCTCAGCACGCCATAAGATTTGTACTTGCTTGTGCATTTTATTTATTTAAACATTGTGTCTTCTATGTTTGTAACATGTTCCAAATGGTCAAAAATTGAAGAAAATTATTATCTACAAGTGAGAAAAAATCCAACAAATTGCTGAAAAAGTTTGATAAAAAAGGGGAATACAAAAGCTTTCCAACACTTGAAACACCAGATCAAAATCAAAATATCAAAACATCCACATCAAAATAATTCTTGAAGTAGGTTTATCTTTAAACCATCACATACTTTTCAAACTAGCTCAAACAACTAGGTTACTAATCCAACAGGTTATACTCAAAAGGTTCTATAAACATCAACATTTAACAAGCTATCGATTCAACCATCTTAAGTGCAAAAAATCAACATCTTTGTCAAGTTTCTCATCAGGATAATCAAATCCTCTATCACGAAGCTTGATCAAATCTATACTAGGTTCCTAATCTTGGATATATCTTTCCTATTTTGAACCTAGGTCATATCAAAACCAAATTTGCACCAACATTGGAATCAAACAAACTTGTAAATTGTCAGATGCTTATGTGACTCTTAAGTATCACCTTAAGAAAAGAAAACCCAGTTACAAAGCTACTCAGAAAAGAATAAGATTCTTGTATATCAATCGCAAGATCTTATTGAAACATAGGACATTTCTACATCGTTTTTGTCACTACTTATGTGGTTGCGACACAAAATTTGACGGTGAAACTTTACAAAGACGTGCCTTTCAACAAAGAAGCGCTTTATCCCAATGAACAAACAATAGTGGTAGGATCAACAAGGCATATCTGCCTAAACCAATAATCACCTATTGACTTTGTCCTTTGAAACTTTTAACAATTTTGAGATAATCACATGCCAGTTTGGACTAGAGCCCAACACGAACAACTTAGAAAACAACAACAAATGGAAGAAGAAGATAATCCTGTATTCCACACTTTTGGATTTACCATTGTTGATGAATAAGCAGTCAATAGCACTATTAGAGATCTTGAGAAAGATTTCAAATTTGATAGGATAATGGAAAAATTGTTGGCAAAACAAAAAGAAAAATATCTCTTGATGTTGGCAAAATCTGGAGCTAAACTACCACAAGACTTTAACATAGAAAGCTTGAAACAAGATGTGTAGGCAAGTAACACCCAAAACATAGATGAACAAAATAACGAAGATGGGAACAAAGAAAGTAATGAAGAAACAAGGAAAGAAAGGGATGATAAAAGAAAAGAGTGTAGTGACAAAAGAACTCACGAAGAAACAAGGAAAAACCATATGGACAATCCATTATCAAACCTTTCTCAACAAATACAAACTCTACAACAATAGATACAAGACATGCAAAATGGGACAAGCTCCAAGAAATATTCATTAGAAGATATATGCACATATCCTTTTGATAAAAATCTGAATATGATACCATTTTTGTAACATTGCGAGATTCCTAAATATGACAAATACGATGAAAAATCTGATCCTCAAGAACACATTAGGGAATTTTGTACTATGAGCATGGAATTTTCTCATGATGAAACTTACCTTATGCGTCTTTTTCCTAGGAGTTTAAATGGACAATCAATGGAGTGGTTTTCAAGATTACCATCCAGAATCAAATCCTTTGAAGAACTTATGAATATGTTTATTTCACAATATTCCTACATTATAAGGAATGAAATAACAATGCTGGATCTTTGCAATGTTAAACAAAAGAATGGCGAATCCTTTATGATTTTCTTACAACGATGGAAACGCATGTTTAATAGATATCCCTGAGATGTACGTGATCAAAAAAAGATGGACATATTCATTGATAATCTTATCAGTGAAATGAGTTATCGACTAAGGATGCAATGTCCTCCCTCTTTTGCCAAAAAGATTGAGAATGGTCTAAAAATAGAGAATGCAATGGTAAAGAAAGGAGAACTAAAACTTTACAATAATTCATACAACAACAACAACAACAACAACAACAATGACAAACCCAAGTTCTGGTCAAAGAATAGAAATGTCAGCAATGAAGGGAATGATGATAATAGTACTACAAAACAACAACAACCAATTTTCAATCTACCAAGTCAAAACCCAAGCAATAACAATCCAGAAAACAATAAAGCTAAGTCCTTTTTCTCCAATCCTTGAAGGAAATTCACAAACATTGGAGAATCTTTGGAATCAGCTCTAAAAACTTTGCTTGCAAACAAATTAATTATTCTACCAGAAGCAAGAAATTATGAACCACCAGTCAAACCTAATTGGTGGAATGACAACCATTTTTGCAACTATCATCGGATTAAAGGACACCTAACAAATGATTGTCAGAGATTGAAACACCTTATCCAAGATCTAATTGATAATGGAACCATCACAGCGGATAGCCATAAAACAAATGAATCACACTTGGCTTTCAAAACTCCACTCCCAAATTATGACAAAGGCGAATCATCCCAATTAAAAGATGACAAAGGAAAAACCAAAGTGAATTACACTTATACATACGATGATGTGGTGAATGTAATCATTGTTAATGAAAATTCATGTTCAGAACCAATCAATGTTATCACGAGAAGCAAAGCAAAGGTTACCTTTCTAGGTGTAGCAAAAGATCCAACACTCAATCCACAACAATACAATTTAGTAGAGAAATTACAAAGAATACTTGCTCAAATATCAATTCTGGAACTTCTCAAGATTTCACCTATGCATCAGGACATTTTGGAGAAAGATTTAGTGGAAACAACAGTTTCAAAAGATTTGGATATAGATCAGTTCCAAAATATGGTAGGACACCTCATAGCTCCTCATTGCTTATCATTTTCTAAAAATGATGACGCATCCTTACAACATCCTCACAATGCTCCCTTACATGTTGAAGTCTCCATAATTAAAACTCATGTCAAATGTGTGCTCATAGATGGAGGAGCTGGCTTAAACATTTGTGCATTAAGTTTGATAAAAGCTTTGGGATATTTAGAGAATGAAGTAGACCCGAAAAAGAAAATAACCATCAAGGCTTATGATAAAGCATAGCGTTCTTCTAAAGGAATTGTTGTGCTACCAATAAGGATAGGACCTGTGGAAAAAGATACATTGTGTCAAGTTTTAGATTTGAACCTCTCCTACAACATTTTTTTAGGAAGACCATGGATTCACAAGATGCAAGTAGTTCCTTCTACA
Source organism: Cryptomeria japonica (assembly GCF_030272615.1). Classification (NCBI taxonomy): domain Eukaryota; kingdom Viridiplantae; phylum Streptophyta; class Pinopsida; order Cupressales; family Cupressaceae; genus Cryptomeria; species Cryptomeria japonica. Next base: position 162,560,033 of record NC_081412.1, read on the forward strand.
TACCATCAATGTGTGAAATTTCCTCATGAAGGAAAAGAAATCACTATAATTGCAGATTCCAGTCAATATTGCAATAATTTGAAGCCAACACAAGATACAAGAGTTCTGCATAACAGAGAATCAGTATATCGTACTAAAGAAATTCAAGCAAAGTTATGGGAAAATTTTGAAGAAAAGCTTAAGTTAAATGATGAAGGAATGGGAAAATATTCTTTGCAAAATTTTCCACTTTCCCCTAAGTCATATGGAAAGCCTATAGATATTCAATCAAAGACACGAGAAAGATCAAAATATATGTTTAAAGGAACATTTGTTAGTGCTGGAACTCTTGCAAAAGAAAATGAAGACAAATAAATTCTTGATTGGTTGTACAAGGATGAAGATAAAACTATAGCAACAACAACAGAAGTCAATATTCCCATAAAACAATATGGCAAAGGATATGAAGGAAAAGGACCAATTAGTAAACAACATCAAGGTATTTTAGAACCTATTTGTCCGCACTCACAATCCATAGAAGGTAAATCTGGGCTGGGATATCTAAAATCCAATCAAAAGAAACATAATCATCAACAACAAAAATGGAGAAAGAAATCAGTTTCTAAAAGAGAAAATTGGCAAGAAAATCTACATCAAGCAACTGAAACAGTAACCAATAAACAAAAGAAGCAAGAAGAACATGAAAAGAAAAAGGAGGAGATCATCATCCAAGGTAAAGAAAATTTTTGTCAACAAGTTCTGAAAATACAAACAAAGGCAAAATTTGAACAAGATATTCGAGAAGCAGTAAAAATAGGGATGACAGAAATTAGAGAACTTTTTGCACCTTACGACATTCCAGTATGGTATAGTGGAGTAATCTTGGATCAGGATTCAAAAACAAACTCCAATGAATACGAATGGAGTCCAGATGTCTTATCCACTACATCAGGGAAAGAACATAATGAAGATCAAGTAGCTATCATGAAAGAAGACTTGTCTATAGCAGAACAAAAGATGAAGTTAGAAAGAAGGCAAGAAAAACTCAGAATTCAGAGAAAAGAGGCGTATGCAAAAAGGAAAGGAAATGACAAAGATAGAGAAGCAATGCCACAGGAAGCGCAAACACGGATCAGATATGGAAGAACCATAGAAGAGCTAAGAAATAGTCAAGTTGGACTAACTATTAGTCCAAAAGAAGTTGAGTTTGAAAGAAGACAAAATCTATTAAAAGAATCCACTTTACCATGTGCACAAATATGTCAACTCCAAAATGAAAATGAGGTCAATCAAGAAGGGATTTGCAGTATCAAAGATTTGCGTGTGGATATAATCCCATTTAAGGGACAAACATCAATTGAAGAACCATTTGAGTGTGAACTACAATATGCTAATATTAATTTTGTTAAGACTAATTTGGAAACGCTTGAGAAAGACAATTCTCAAAAACATTTAATCTATGACAATACCTATTCTACGCCAAGTTATGACCATTATGTCATGAACACTGAAACACCTAATGATGACAGTGATTATGATTTACCCCTTCTGCATCCCAAACTAATTGATTGGGATAATTTAGACAACCCCGAACTAAATGTCTTTTCCAATGATCATGACTTAGCCGTGTACCTTAACATTGTTGAACCCATCCATCCTAAGATATCTTCCATTGCAGGATCAAGTGATGTTTCTCGTAGTCAGGGAAATGCCAAACTTTCCAGTCGTGAAAGTGAAATAAAAAAAGGAAAGAGACCTATTGTTGAAAACCATTTCATGGCAACATTAGATCAATCAAAAGAGAAAACAAAGGGCGTATTCGATGGTGAAAACCTCCTTGAGGTGCCAGAAGATGGAAAGTTTGATATTCTTCCCACATATTTTCAAGAGAGATCTACTATCCTAATAGAACCGACAGAAGCAGTAAACATTGGTACATCAAAAGATCCTAAAATACTTCATTTTGATGTCTCATTATCAGAAAAAGAGAGGAAAGAATACATGAAATTCTTTACGCATAGATAAACAAATTTTGCTTGGTCTTATTCAAATATGCTAGGACTTAACCCAAATCTTATCATGCATCATCTTAATGTGGATTTAAAAGCAAAACCCGTTAAGCATAAGCTAAGAAAGATGCATCCGCATATTTCTCTCCTTGTAAAAATCGAGCTGAAGAAGCTATTAGATGTGGGTTTTATAAGACCAGATGCTTATCCAGAATGGGTCTCAAGTATCGTACCAGTATCAAAGCCAGATAAGAGCATAAGAGTCTGTACAGATTTTAGAGATCTGAATAAAGCATGTCCAAAAGATGATTTCCCGCTACCAAACATTGATATCATAGTAGACTTATCAGCAGGACATGTGATGTTTTCATTAATGGATGGCTTCTTAGGATATAATCAAATAAGAATCGCACCTGAAGATCAAGAGAAGACAACTTTCACCTGTGCATGGGGAACATATTGCTGGAATGTTATGCCATTTGGGCTTAAGAATGCAGGAGAGACTTATCAAAGGGCTATGACGACAATTTTCCATGATATGATGCATACATTTATGGAAGATTATGTCGATGACATACTTGCAAAATATCACACAAGAAAAGAACATTTGAACATTTTAAGCAAGATTTTTGACAGGCTGGAAAGATATCAATTAAGATTAAATCCAAAGAAATGTGCATTTGGGGTAACCTCTGGAAAGCTCCTTGGGTACATTATATCAGCCCATGGGATTGAAGTATATCCTAAAAAAGTTAAAGCTATTATGGAGATGGATTTACCTAAGAACATAAGTCAATTGCGATCTTTACAAGGAAGATTGCAATCAATCAGGAGATTTGTTTCTCAGTTGGCCAATAGATGCCTTCCATTTACCCATCTTCTACATAAAAATGTTCCATTCAAATGGGATCTAAAATGTGAGGAAGCTTTCTTGCAAATAAAAGAATATCTTATGAGTCCTCTAGTACTGATATCACCAACCAAAGGGAAACCATTATTTCTCTATATCTCCGCAACAACTGTATCATTATGCGCTCTCCTAGCTCAACATGATGATGAAGGAAAAGAGAAAGTAGTTTATTATATCAGCAGAACACTTGTTGGCTACGAATTAAATTTTTCCTCAATTGAAAAGATATGTCTAGTAGTCGTATTTGCAACTCAGAAGTTGCGACATTATATGTTGATTCATTTCGTAAAACTAATAGCAAAGATAGATCCTCTCAAATATCTGTTGAGCAAGTCAACATTGACAGGGAGACTAGCTAAATAGGTTATGATACTGAGTGAATTTGACATAGAATATGTTGACCGAAAAGCTATCAAGGGACAAGTCATCGCTGATCAATTGGCTGATGCACCTTTACAAAATGACATGCCTTTGCATATTGAATTTCCTAATGCAGATATCTTGACGATAAGTACAAACTTTTGGGAATTATACTTTGATGGTTCTTATACCCAATATGGTTCAGGCGTAGGAATCTTTTTCATCACACCTCAAGGACATACAATTTTGAAATCATATAGAGTGCGGTTTCCATGCACCAATGAACTAGAGAGTATGAAGCATTGGCTATAGGGCTCAAAATGGCCATTGAATGGAATGTCAAAGAATTCCATGTCTATGGTGATTCACAACTTGTCATAAAATCAAATAAATGATGAATATCAAACAAAGGATGATAATCTTATGCCATACAAACATCTAGTGGAGAAATTTAAAGGATACTTTAAGGAAATCACATTCACTTAGATTCCTAGAAATGAGAATAAAGCAGCAGATGCAATGGCTACAATATCATCTCTTTTGCAAAATAAGGAGAATCAACAGTGCTACGAATTTCTCATAGAAGATATCTTAACGTCTACCATCCAATCCCAACATACCTATCGAATTTACCATATATCAGGAACCCGTCTATCCTTATAAGGTCAAACCTACCAATATTTAAAAGATCATATCCTTCCTCTTGATTTATCTCGTAATCAACAAAGAAAATTTATCCGTTAGTCCTCTTGCTATACTATTATTGCTGATATCCTATATAGGCGTGGTCTAGATGGTATTTTGTCGAGATGTCTTGAAAAAGATGAATCTGAGAGAGTTCTTAATGACATTCATGCGGGTATTTGTGGTACACACTCAAGTGGTTTAACATTGGCTAGGAAACTTATTCGTATGGGTTACTTTTGGCCTACTATGGAAAGAGATTCATTCACCTATGCTAGGAAATGTAAACAATGTCAGATTCATGGAAATCTAATTCATGCGCCAGCACAAGAGTATATCCTATGACAGGATCATGGCCATTTTCACAGTGGGGCCTTGATTTGGTAGGAAAGATGAATCCCTCATCTTCTAACGGACATAAGTTTATTCTGATTGCTACTGAATATTTTACTAAGTGGATTGAAGTAGTGCCTTGAACAACAGTGATAGGAAAACAAATATCATCATTCATTTTGAATTATATAATCTGTCGCTATGGAGTTCCTATGACCATTATCACTGATAATGGAAAACCATTCAAAAATCAAGATGTGAAAGAGCTATGTGAACAGTTTCATATCCAACATAGGTTCTCTACTCCATATTATCCACAAGGTCATGGTCAAGTTGAGGCATCAAACAAAACTATCTTGAAAATCTTGAAGAAAACAGTCAATGAAGCTGGAAAAGATTGGCACATTTAGCTAAATCCTGCTCTTTGGGAATACCAAACTAGTGTCCGCACTCCAACAGGGGCAACTCCATATTGTTTGGTCTATGGATAAGAAGCCATATTGCCTATAGAAGTAGAAATACCTTCTCTACGAGTATCCTTGCACAGTCTTATACCAAAAGAAGAACAACGAGTCTTTCGACTCCAAGAACTAGAATTAATTCAAGAACATCGCCAAAATGCAACAGAACATTTGAAAGTATATCAACAAAGAATGGCAAGAAGCTATAACCACAGAGTCAAGTTGCGTGTTTTCTAGATTGGGGATATAGTTCTAAGGGAGAATCCAAGAAATTAGCAAGACCGGGAAAAGAAGGGAAAATTTGAACCGAATTGGCTAGGGCCTTTTGTCATAGGAGCAACACATGGATTAGGAGCATACAAGTTATCTACCCCTAAAGGTGATTGGTTTGATGAACCTATCAATTCTATCCATCTCAAGAAATTCTATGCTTGAGATATAAAGTCCTGAGAAAATCAATAAAAAGCATATAAAATCCAAACAATGCAATAAATTTAGACAGTGAAAACCTGGTAAATAGGCACTATCTAAAAAGTTAGTTCCTCCATCTATGAAGATCGCTTTGTGCACCTATCCACTCCATCATATCGCATCTATCGCTTCCATATATCCTAGTTTATCCATTTCATCTTTCGCACCCATTTCTCTAAATCATTTAGCAAGAAATATGCAGGTTACCAATAGTTATAAATCTTTGACATACTTGTCACACTCACTGTCTTAGATTTTATCAGAATCAATCATATCTGCATTTGTATCCCACCATGGTTTGGATCTTGATCAATTCATATATCCATAATAATTTTTTGTTTCTACTGGGGGCAAAATCCTGATTCCTTTTGGTAAGGTGATCTTTTGAATCTTTGAAAAAACCAAAAACACCTAGGGTTTTGAAACAGATAACGAGCAACAAAGCAACGAAGATCAAGGCATTTCATCAACAACTAAATCGTGAAACTCAAAAAACAAAGAATCAATCAGCAAGCTATAAAGGATTATCAAAGATCATTTATCAAGATGATTATATCAGTTAATGACCATTAGAACATTGGAATGACATACAAGATTCAATGTTTATATCTTGATTTTATTATTAATCATGTACTCTATGCGACTCAAGGATGTCCATGACTAGAGAAGCTATGATGGGACACGATTATTTTCTTTGGTTGCTATCTATGGTTTATCTCTTACTACGGTATGAACTTGTCTCAGGATATGATCAGCAAAATATCAAGGAGGACGTTCCAAGTCATGCATGAAAGGGGATAATCCTTGTCTGTTCTGCAAGCAATGCTCAGGTCAACTTGATCTATTATATCAAGTTGCTTGTATTAACTTGTTATTTCAAAATCCATGTAAGAAATACTCAGGTCATCTTGAATCATTATGTCAAGTTGCTTGTATTTTCTTACAACATTTAAAGCTCAATGATGAAATCAAGCACTGTTACAAGATAGCATATGAAGAATGATAGTACAATTTTTAGTTATATGATTTTGGATTAGCTCATTATTCGTCTGCATTATAAGCATTCATTGTCAAGTTGCATTATAAGCATATCATTTCATTAACAGATCAACAGTCATAAATAAAGATTGAGTAAACTTGGACAAACAAAAACAATTTGGATTTAATCATTATAGGTTCATTCATTTTAAGAAACATTTTAATCATCATCCATTTCATTAGTTTGCATTTAATTAAGTGTATTTCATTCATCATATAGTGTATCATCATCATTATTTGCATTATCATTCCATTAATGATCATTTAGTTGCATCTTTGCACTTAGATTCATAATCATTATAAACATTAAATAAAAACTCAAAAACATTCCATATAGATCATTACATTTGCATCATTTGCATATCATTTCAGTTAGTAATCATTTTCATTTGCATCCAAGATCATCAAAATAAAAAATCAACAAAAGCATTTATCATTGCATCATTCATATATAGATCATCATCCATCCAATCACTACATACATATAATCCATGCATATAGATTATCATAAAAATAGAATAACATGCATAAATATCATCATCCATCTAATCCAAGCATCTAAGCATCATCATATAAAGCATATAGATTATCATAAAAATAGAGTAACCTGCATAATAAAGAAAGATCATCATATAGAGTCCATGTCTGCATATAGATCATAATAAAACAATAAAAGTCCAAGTATATAATGATGTCAACTAAGTAATACAAAGGCCTCATCAACTACAAATTAAGTCACGACTGTCCTGTACCACTACCAGCTAACTCTGTCTGTCTCTATGGCTATGGGCGAGATGATCCTCTAGATGTCTATATCCCATGCTCACCACTCCTTTGAGGAGGTCCCATGACCCCACCACTACTAGTATCCATCAGCACGGTGGTATGATAACTACTTGCTCTTTGACTCTCTGCAACTGCCTCCTCATATCGTTGTCGCTAGTGGGAAGTATCCTTGTCAACCCGAACTAGTGCTCTAACAGTATCACCTGAGAGAGTACCTGATCCAATCTGCTGAATATGATCAAGAAGGCCCTAAGCATCCTATTGTCTCCTAACATCTCTATCTCACTCAGTCATAAGAGTCTGCACCTGTGCTTGAAGCTGATCAATCTATGCTCTCAGACTGTCAATGGTATCATGCTCTGGCACATCATGCTCTAGTGCAACTTGCTCTATCATGACATGCTCTGGTGCAACATGCTCTGGCAAAGCCTGCTGTGGTGAATGAACCCCAATCCCCTCACCACCAACCTATCCAACTGCTGGAATCTTAGTCCGAGTAACTCTCTAAACCCATCGTCTAATCAGGGTAATGTGATCCTCTGGATCCTCGTCATCTCCACCATGAGCTACAATAACCCTGGGATCTAGCTGAATCTGTCCAAAATCAATGCCTCTCCCACAACCCCCATCTAGTCCAGTCACCCTGCCTCTTGTCAATGATAATCCTCTCGGTGATCTCATGCCTACCTTGCCATGATCTCTCGCAATCCGTCGAATATCCCTTCCACCCATAGGATGTGCTCTCTCAATCCTACCAGCTTGTCCAAACGGTCCTCCATGGAATCTCAATCGACCTCCCCTCTGTCCAGGTCTCCTACCACCACCACCACCACCATCCCCACCATCATCTCCACCTCCCCCAGCCCCATGAGCAGCTCTAAGCTCTCATCTTCATCTGCGTCTCCTAGTAACTAGATCATCTGAGTCATCCTCATTATCTCCTGAACTAGGAGGAGGATCTGCTGGATCAGTAATGCGAGGAAATGGATGAGCTAATATATACTGGGCATAATCTGCAGTAACCCCAGGATCAAGAATGTGCAATCTCATATCATAAGCCACTCTCAAAGTAGCAACAAACTCTGGATGATCAATCTCAAATGACAAGGAAGGTCCCCAATCTTGTCTATCTCTGCAACACCGAGCATATATCGTCACACCAGTAGGCATAGGCTAGATGATACCAAACTGTCTCAAAATCTGACCAATCAATTGTCGCTCAACAATGAAAGGTGTCTGACCAATGATATATCTACTCTGCATGATAAATGGTAATGTCTGTGCATCATTCATCCATGGCTCACAATCAAGATATGGTCTCCAAGTAATGTTGTCTAATGAATCCAATACCCAACGCCAATACTCCATCTTACCCAGTTTATGTTGAGTAAGAATACCTGCATAAAAATACACATATGACTGCCTCTCTCCATGCACTCTGTGATGGATAGGCCAGGTAACAGCAATGTGCTCCCAGCACCAAATCTGTAATAAAGTGCATCCAGTAGACAAACTCACAATCTCATCATACACTACTTGATGCAGATCATGATATAAGTGTGCCAGCATGTAAACACCCCAAGCATATCAAGTATGATGCTACATCATACTCAGGAGAATCTCACCCCATCCAACGGAAAAACCTTGTGATATCCTATCAGGACATATAAATCCTCCAATCAAACCAACACGAATAACAGGAAGAGCCTCATAATACATCACCATATCAACCCATCTGATCTCTCCTCTACCAATGCTATCATCAGCAAACACAACTCTGCAAGCCTCTATCCCAACCCGATCCTGATAATCATACTGCACAAGCTCGCCAGTCACTGGGATGTGCAAATTCCTGTAGACATCCTCAAGAGTCACACTAATCTCACAGGTCGATAGGTGAAAAGTGTTATGCTCGTTGTGCCATCTCTTGACCAACGTCGTCAATAATCCTCTATTATGCATAATCTTAGGCATATACAATAAATGGCATAAACCACAGGCATCTATATGTCTAATCTTAGCCTAGATCAACTTCGGAACTAAATGACGCACTGCAGGTAATTTCTCCCGACAATGGAGAACATCAAGTTTCTCCTATTTTGTCAAGAGAAATCAATCAAAACAAATCAATCATCAAATCTATCTATCTATCAAATCAAAATTGAATCATCAAATCTATGTATCTATCAAATCAAACTGAAGCAAACTATGCTATCTATCTATCAAATCAAAACTGAATCATCAAATCTATCTATCTATCAAATTAAATTGAAGCAACTTACGCTATCAAAACATTTTAAAACCTATAAAACATGGTTTTTTATCAATCATTGAGTTTACTCAAAAACTCTGCTAAGCTCTTATATCAGAAACTAAATCGGTTTCTTATAGTTACTCTATCAATCAAGCTAATCAAAGCTACTCTATCAATCAAGCTAATCAAAAGCTATCTATCAATCAAGCTAATCAAAGCTATCAATCAATCACGCAATCGCTAAATCAAGACCCTATTTCATCATAAATGCATATTAAACATGTTAAATCTAATCATCAAAGTGATTTTTAGCCTTTGCACTTATCAAAAATATTAAATTTGAGCATATGCGCAATCCTTTTTAACAAAAGCGCTAAATCTACAAGCATACACACTAACCCATGCAAAAGTGCTACCTTTTTGGGCATATGCGCTAACAAATGATGCATTTACGCTATCCTATGCATAAGCGCTAACATTTTTAACATATGCGCTAACAAAAAGAGCATATGTGCTAATCTAGGTATTTGCGCTAAACCTAAATGCATATGCGCTAAACCTAAATGCATATGCGCTAAAACAAATTGCAAAAGCGCTAAAATAACGCTGAAAAAATTTAAAAAAATCAAAAAAACCAAAAAGTGCATCTAAAAACATGAAAATTTGAATGAAAACTTGAAAACAAAGCTCGAGATAAGATACATACCAGATATCCATGCTCAACAGGTTGCTAGTAATGCCGAACACGCTCAAATCGATGATTCTCCACTGGAATCACCATTTCGAACTGACAAGGATAACAATGAAATTAAAATTAGCCTTGGTTAATTTTATATTTACTATTTGAAGAGTAATTAATTTTAATGGGGCAATTTAATTTGGTTTTTTTGTCAAATGAATTTAATTGACTAAATTTTTATCAATTATCACGAGATCAATCGTTCAAACCAGAATTTTCGACAATTTCATGATCAATCTCCTGAGGGGGTACACAAATAGGATTTTCAATCTCTATCAGGCGCACTATCGAGACTTGATTTAATCTTTGAAACAATGTTGTCTTCACATCGTTTCAAAGAGGGGCAAAATGTATAAACATAAAAATTGGCTATGAGCAATTAAATAAATATTTTATATTTATTTAATAATTATTCTTCTATTAAATAGTTAATTTGAAAAGATTCATTTATTTAATTGATTTTCATGTCTTTCTATTAATTAATATTTTATTAATTAATTTATTTATCCTATTCTTCTAATTAATTAAATATCTAATATTTAATTATTCCTCTAACCAAGTTAATTAAATATCTAATATTTAATTATCTCCTCCAAACAATTAAATATCTAATATTTAATAGTTATTCTCCTATCCTCTAGTCTCAAAAATTAAATAAATCCTACATTATTTAATCTTTCTTATCCAACTCACCCTCCATCTCCACTTCATCTTCCCTTTGCCAACTCATCAAACATGTGGCTAAGAAAATTAATATTTCTTAAATATTAATTTATCATTTATCTTCAACTACCAAAATTTAATGAAAATTTTGTACGTACACATATTTCATAACCATTTCCTATATTCTCTCCAACACCCCCTACATCTTAGGAAGGACTTGAGTCCACTTGTCCTATCATGCCTAAATCTTCTCCAACCATCCCTAGATTCTCTCAGTTAGCAACCCAGTCAAGGTGAGATGAGTGACACTTGTCTTCTCCTTCCCCCTTTCTCTCAACCTTCACCTTTGCTCACAGCCATCCAAATCTGTAGATCTGATCATGACCATTGATTTAAGCCACATCATCTCATCCTCTCAAAGTCTATAAAATCAAGAGATTCAGTTGAGAGAGAGTTAGACTTCAAGAGACTTCAAGTGCATTTTTCAAGCTAATCATATGCATCCATGAGTTTTAGTTTTGAAGCAAATAGAAATTATCATATAATATCATTTAGCATAATCATTTAGTATAATCATGTAGTATTGCATATCATAGTATTAGTTAACTACAAGTTATCAGTCCATTCTTCATATGCCATCTTGGAAGCCATCAGTGCATTGTCTGAGAGCATACCATCTGCAACCAGGAACAATGGAGTTAGGACACAATGAGACATAAATCATGAAGGTAAAATAATGTTTTATTTTAGTATGTATTTCATGTAGTTTCATTGGTTGAATTTGGATTTCCTGTATGCATTTCCATTTGTATTTTGTGAAATTAACTTATTACAGGTAGCATTCTGAGGATGAAATTCAAGCTCACACATTACTGATCTAGCATATCCTCCTCCCAGCTTGAGAGATGAGGATGATGATTCAGATGATCCAGGTGTTAGGAGACATAGATGGAGATGAGAGCTCAGAGTTGTCTAGGAGGTTGGGGGAGGTGGAGATGAGGGTGGGGATGGAGGTGGTGGTGGTAGGAGACTTGGACGGAGGGGAGGTCGATTGAGAGTCCATGGAGGACTGTTTGGACTGGTTGGCAGGATTGGGAGACCACGTCCTATGGGTGGGAGGGAGCATGGTAGGGAAGGTATGAGATCACCGAGAGGGTTGCCATTGATAGGAGGAGGCAGGGTGACTAGACTAGATGGGGGTTGCAGGAGAGGCATTAATTTTGGATAGATTCAGCCATACCCTAGGGTTATTGTATCTCATGGTGGAGATGATGAGGATCCAGAGGATCATGTTCCCTTTATTAGATGATGGATTACGAGAGATACTCAGATGAAGATTCCAGTAGTGAGACAGAGTGGTGGTGAGGAGAGGATTGGGGTTCATGCACCACATTAGGATTTGCCAGAGAAGGATGCACCAGAGCATGATATGCCAGAGCAGGATGCACCAGAGCATAATGTGCCAAAGCAGGAGACCATTGATAGTCTTAGAGCATAGATTGATCATCTTTGAGCACAGGTGTAGACTCTTATGGCTGAGAGGGATAAAGCTATTAGGAGACAACGGGATACTCAAGGCCTTCTTGATCATATTCAGGAGGTTAGATCAGGTACTCTCTCGGCTAACACCGTTAGAGCATTAGTTCAAGCCAGGAAGGAGACTTCCCACTAGAGACGATGATATGAGGAGGTAGTTGTAGAGACCTAGAGAGCAATTAGTTATCATACCACTATGTTGATGGATACTAGCACTAGTGGGGTCATGGGAGACAGGCATCTGGAGGATCTTCTTGCCCACAGCCACAAAGATAGACAAAGTCAGGTGGTAGTGGTACAAGACATCCATGACTTGATTTGGAGGCACTTGTATTGTTTATTTGATATCATTGTATACATGTACTTTTATTATTTTTATGATGATCTATATGCAAACATGGATTCTATATGATGATGATCTTTATTATGTTACTCTATTTGATGATGATGCTTTATATGATGATTATATGGATGATGATATTTAGGCATGTTACTCTTTTTTATGATGATTCTTCATATGATGATGCAATGATAAATGCTTTTGTTGATTTTTGATTTTGATGATCTTGGATGCAAATGAAAATGATTACTAACTTAAATGATATGTAAATGATGCAAATGCAATAATCTATATGGAAATGCAAAATAATGATTGCTTTAATGTTCATGATGATACAAATGATCTATATGAATTGTTTTTTATTTTATATGTAATGTTTATGAATCTAAGTGCAAAGATGCAACTAAATGATTGTTAATGGAATGATAATGCAAATAATAATGATGATACACTACATGATGAATGAAATGTACTTAATTGAATGCAAATTAATGCAACTAAATGAAATGGATGATGATTAAAATGATTCTAAAAATGAATGCACCTATAATGATTAAATGTAAATTGTTTTTGTTTGTCCAAGTATACTCAATCTTTATTTATAACCGTTGACTTGTTAATGAAATGAAATGCTTATAATGTAGCTGATAATGAATGCTTATAATGCAGATGAATAATGAGCTAATGAAATGATCTAACTAAAAATGATACTACCATTCTTCATATGCTATCTTGTAACAATGATTTGATTTCATCATTGAGCTTTAAAATGTTGTAAGAAAATACAAGAAACTTGACATAATGATTCAAGATGACCTGAGTATTCCTTACATGGATTTTGATATACCAAGTTAATACAAGCAACTTGATATAATGGATCAAGTTGACCTGAGTATTACTTGCAGAACAGACAAGGATTATCTCCTTTCATGCATGACTTGGAATGTCCTCCTTGATCTTTTGCCAATCATATCCTGAGACAAGTTCATACCATAGTAAGAGATAAACCACAAACAACAATCAAAGAAAATAATCATGCCCCATCATAGCTTCTCTAGTCATGGACATCCTTGAGTCTCATAGAGTACATGATTAGCAATAAAATCAAGACATAAACACTGAATCTTGCATGTCATTCACATGTTCTTATGGTCACTAACTAATATAATCATCTTGATGAATGATCTTTGATAATCCTTTATTACTTGCTGATCGATTCTTCATTTTCCTGAGTTTCACGATTCAATTATTGATAAAATGCCTTGATCTTCATTGCTTTGTTGCTTGTTATCTGTTTCAAAACCCTAGGTGTTTTTGGTTTTTCTAAGTTTTTCAAATGTTTTGGGATTTTCAAAGATTCAAAAGATCACCTTAGCAAAAGGAATTAGGATTTTGCCCCTAGTAGAAACAAAATTATTATGGATGTATGAATTGATCAAGATCCAAACCATGGTGGGATACAAATGCAGATATGATTGATTTTGATAGAATCTAAGACAATGACTACAACAAGTTTTTCAAAGATTGATAACTGTGGGTAAGCTTCATATTTCTTGCTAAATGGTTCAGAGCAAATATATGTGAAAGATGGAATGGATAAGCTAAGATAAATGGAAGCGATAGATGCGATAGGATGGATTAGATAGGTGCGCAAAGCGATCTCATAGATGGAGGAACTTACTTCTTAGATAGCGCTTGTTTACCAAGTTTTCACTATCTAAATTTATTGAATTTTTTCATATTTTGATTTTTTTTTAGACTTTATATGCTTTTTGTTGATTTTTTCAGGACTTTATATGCTTTTTGTTGATTTTTTTAGGACTTTATATGCTTTTTGTTGATTTTTTCAGGACTTTATATGCTTTTTGTTTATTTTTTTAGGACTTTATATCTCAAGCATAGAATTTCTTGAGATGGATAGAATTGATAGGTTCATAAAACCAATCACCTTCAGGGGTAGATAACTTGTATGCTCCTGATCCATATGTTGCTACTATGACAAAAGGTCCTAGCCAATTTGGTTCAAATTTTCCCTTCTTTTCTCGATCTTGCTGATTTCTTGGATTCTCCCTTAGAACTATATCTCCAATATAAAAAATGTGTGGCTTGAATATGTGATTATAGCTTCTTGACATTATTTGTTAATATACTTTCAAATGATCTGTTGTATTTTGGCGACGTTCCTGAATCAGTTCTAGTTCTTGGAGTCGAGAGACTCGTTCTTCTTCTTCTAGTATAAGACCTTGCAAGGATATTTGTAGAGAAGGTATCTCTACTTCTATAGGTAATATGAATTTTGATCCATAGACAAAACAATATGGAGTTGCACCTATTGGAGTGCGGATGCTAGTTCGGTATGCCGAAAGAGCAGGATTTAGCTGAATGTGCTAGTCTTTTCCAGCTTCATTGACTATTTTCTTTAAGATTTTTAAGATAGTTTTGTTTGGTGCCTCAGCTTGACCATTTCCCTATGGATAATATGGAGTAGAAAACCTATGTTGGATATGAAATTGTTCACATAGCTCCTTCACATCTTGATTTTTGAGTGGTCTTCCATTATCAGTGATAATGGTCATAGGAACTCCATAGCGACAGATTATATAATTCAAAATAAATGATGATATTTGTTTTCCTATCAATGTTGTTAAAGGCACTACTTCAATCCATTTAGTAAAATATTTAGTAGCTATCAGAATAAACTTATGTCCATTAGAAGATGAGGGATTTATCTTTCCTACCAAATAAAGGCCCCACTGCAAAAATGGCCATGATCCTGTCATAGGATATAACTCTTGTGCTAGCTCATGAATGAGATTCCCATGGATCTGACATTGTTTGCATTTTCTAGCATATGTGAATGAATCTCTCTCCATAGTAGGCCAAAAGTAACCCATATGAAGAAGTTTCTTAGCCAATGTTAAACCACTTGAGTGTGTGCCACAAATGCCTGCATGAACTTCGTCAAGAACTTTTGTAGATTCTTCTTGTTCAAGACATCTTAATAAAGTACCATCTAGACCACGCCTATATAGGATATCAGAAATTATAGTATAGCGAGAGGACAGGCGAATAAAATTCCTTCTCTGATTGCGAGATAAGTCAAGAGGAAGGATATGTTCTTTTAAATACTGATAAGTTTGATGGTATGAGGATTGACTGGTTCCTAATATATGGCAAATTCAGTAGGTATGTTGGGATTGAATTGTAGGGGTTAAGATATCTTCCATGAGAAATTCATAATGTTGTTGATTCTCCTTATTTTTCAAGAGAGATGCTATTGTAGCCATTGCATCTGCTACTTTATTCTCATTTCTTGGAATTCGGGTGAATGATATTTCTTTAAAGTGTCCTTTAAACTCCTCCACCAGTTGTTTCTATGGCATAAGCTTATCATCTTTTGTTTGATATTCCTCATTTACTTATTTGATGATAAGTTGTGAATCACCATAGACATGTAGTTCTTTGACATTCCATTCAATAGCCATTTTAAGCCCAATAGCCAATGCTTCATACTCTGTAGTATTATTAGTGCATGGAAACTGCAGTCTATATGATTTGGGAATTGTGTGTCCTTGAGGTGTGATAAAAAAGATGCCCGTGCCTGATCCATATTGTGTATAAGAACCATCAAAGTACAATTCCCAAAAGTTTGTACTTATTGTCAAGATATCTGCATTAGGAAATTCGATGTGCAAATGCATGTTATTTTGTAAAGGTGCATTAGCCAATTGATCAGTGATAACTTGTCCCTTGATAGCTTTCCGGTCAACATACTCTATATCAAATTCACTCAGTATCATAACCCATTTGGCTAGTCTCCCCGTCAATGTTGACTTGATCAACAAATATTTGAGAGGATCTATCTTTGCTATTAGTTTCACAGAATGAATCAACATATAATGTCGCAGCTTCCCGAGTTGCAAATAAAACTTCTAGACATGTCTTTTCTATTGAGGAATAATTTAATTCATAGCCAACAAGAATTCTATTGATATAATAAATTTCTCTTTCTTTTCCTTCATCATCATGTTGGGCTAGGAGGGCTCCTAATGATACATTTGTTGCTGAAATATAGAGCAACAATGGTTTTCCTTTGGTTGGTGGTATCAGTACTAGAGGACTCAAAAGATATTCTTTTATTTGCAAAAAAGCTTCTTCACATTTTGGATCCCATTTGAATGGAACATTTTTATGTAGAAGATGGGTAAATGGAAGACATCTATTTGCTAACTGAGAAACAAATCTCCTGATTGACTGCAATATTCCTTGTAAATATCACAATTGACTTATGTTCCTAGGTGACTCCATCTCCATGGTAGCTTTGACTTTTTTAGGATCTACTTCAATTCCACGAGCTGATATAATGTAGCCAAGGAGTTTTCTAGAGGTTACCCCAAATGCACATTTCTTTGGATTTAATCTCAATTGATATCTTTCCAACCTGTCAAAAATCTTGCTTAAAATGTTCAAATGTTCTTGTCTTGTATGAGATTTTGCAAGTATGTCATCAACATAATCTTCCATAAATGTATGCATCATATCATGGAAAACTGTTGTCATAGCCCTTTGATAAGTCACTCTTGCATTCTTAAGCCCAAATGGCATAACATTCTAGCAATATGTTCCCCATGCATAGGTGAAAGCTGTCTTTTCTTGATCTTTAGATGCAATTCTTATTTGATTATATCCTGAGAAGCCATCCATTAATGAAAACATCTCATACCCCGCTGATAAGTCCACTATGATATCAATGTTTGGTAGCGGGAAATCATCTTTTGGACATGCTTTATTCAGATCTCTGAAATCTATACAGACCCTTATGCTTTTATCTAGTTTTGATACTGGTATAATACTTGAAACCCATTTTGGATAAGCAAGAGGTCTTATAAAACCCACTTCTAATAGTTTCTTCAGCTCGGTTTTTAATAGAAGAGCAATGTGCGGATGCATCTTTCTTAGCTTTTGCTTAAATAGTTTTGCTTTTAAATCCATATTAAGATGATGCATGATAAGATCTGGATTAAGTCTTGGCATATCTGCATAGGACCAAGAAAAATTTATTTGCCTTTGCTTAAAGAATTCCATGTATTCATTCCTCTCTTTTTTTGATAATGAGGTAGCATAATGAAGTATTTTAGAATCCTTTGATGTACCAATGTTTACTGTTTCTGTTGGTTCTATCAGGATAGCAGATCTCTCTTGAAAATATGCAAGAAGAATGTCAAACTTTCCATCTTATGGTGCCTCAAGAAGTTTTCACCATTGAATACGTTCTTTGTTTTCTCTTTTGATTGATCTAGTGTTGCCATGAAATGGTTTTCAACAGTAGGTATCTTTCCTTGTTTTATTTCTCTTTTGCGACTGGAAAGTTTGGCATTCTCCTGACTATGAGAAACATCACTTGATTCTACAATGGAAGATATCTTAGGTGGGATGGGTTCAACAACATTAAGGTACATGGCTAAGTCATGATCATTGGAAAAGACATTCAGTTCAGGGTTGTCTAAATTATCCCAATCAATTAGTTCAGGATGAAGAAGGGGTAAATCATAATCACTGTCGTTATTAGGTGTTTCAACGTTCATGACATAATTATCATAACTTGGCATAGAATAGGTACTACCATAGATTAAATATTTTTGAGAGTTGTCTTTCTCAAGCGTCTCCGAATTAGTTCTAATAAAATCAATATTAGCATTTTGTAGTTCACACTCAAGTGGTTCTTCAACTGACGTTTGTCCCTTAAATGAATGGATTATATCAACACACAAGTCTTTAATACTGCAAATTCCTTCTTGATTGACCTCATTTGCATTTGGATTTTACATACTTGTGTACATGATAACGAGGATTCTTTTGCTAGATTTTGTCTCCTTTCAATCTCAACTTCTTCTGGACTAATAGTCAATCCAACTTGACTATCTCTTAATTCTTCTATGGTTCTGCCATATCTGGATATATCTTGTTCCTCTTTTGATGAAAATCTTGTATTTTCAGATGCTTGATATATCATTGTTTGTACTTCTTATGGCATTACTTCTTTATCTTTGTCATTCCCTTTCTTTTTTGCATACGCCTCTTTTCTCTGAATTCTGAGTTTTTCTTTACTTGTTTCTAACTCCATCTTTTTTTTTTGCAATAGACAAGTCTTCTTTTGTGATAGCTTATTGGTCTTCATTGTGTTCCTTACTTGATGTAGTAGATAAGACATCTGGACCCTATTCATACTCATTTGAATCTGTCTTTGAATTATGATCTAGGACTACTCCACTATACCATACATGAATGTTGTCTGGCGCAAAAAGTTCCTTGATTTCTGCCATCTTTATTTTTACTGCTTCTGGAATATCTTGTTCAGATTTTGCATTTGTTTTTATTTCCAGAACTTGTTGACAAGATTTTTCTTTACCCTTGATGGCAATCTCCTGGTCTTGCTTTTCATGTTTTTCTTGCTCCTTTTGTTTATTTGTTACTATTTCTACCACTTGATGTAGCTTTTCTTGCCAATTTTCTTCTTTAGAAACTGATTTCTTTTTCCACTTTTGTTGTGGATGATTATGTTGCTTTTGATTGGATTTTAGATATCCAAGCCCATAATTATCTTCTTTGGATTGCGAGTGTGGACAAATAGGTTCTGAAATACCTTGATGTCGCTTACCAATTGGTCCTTTTCCTTCATATCCCATTTTTTGCATGATTTCATAACCTTTGCCATATTGTTTTATGGGAATATTGACTTCTGCTACTATTGCTATATTTTTATATTCATCCTTGTACAACCAACCAAGAATGTCGTTGTCTTCATTTTCTTCTTCAAGAGTTCCAGCACTAACAAATGTCCCTTTAAACATATGTTTTGATCTTTCTGATGTCTTTGATTGATTATCTGTAGGCTTTCCATATGACTTAGGGGAAAGTGGAAAATTATGCAAAAAATATTTTCCCATTCCTTCATCATTTAATTTGAGCTTTTCCTCAAAATTTTCCCATAACTTTGCTTGAATTTCTTTGGTAGGATATACTGATTCCTTGTTATGTGGATCTCTTGTATCTTGTGTTGGCTTCAAATTATTGCAATATTGACTAGAATCTGCAATTGCAGTGATCTCTTGTCCTTCATAAGGAAATTTCACACATTTATGATATGTAGAAGGAACTGCTTGAATCTTGTGAATCCATGGTCGTTCTAGAAAAATGTTGTAAGAGAGGTTCAAATCTAAAACTTGACACAATGTATCCCTTTCCATAGGTCCTATTTTTATTGGTAGCACAACAGTTCCTTTAGAAGAACATTCTGCTTCATCATAAGCCTTGATGGTTATTTTCTTTTTCGGGTCCATTGCATTTTCTGAATATCCCAAAGTTTTTATCAAACTTAATGCACAAATGTTTAAGCCGGTTCCTCCATCTATGAGTACACGTTTGACATGAGTTCTATTTATGGAGACTTCAACATGTAAGGGAGAATTGTGAGGATGTTGTAAGGATGTGTCATCATTTTCAGAAAATGATAAGCAATGAGGAGATATAAGGTGTCCTACCATGTTTTGGAACTGATCTATATCCAAATCTTTTGAAACTGTTGTTTCTACTAAAGCTTTCTCCAAAATTTCCTTATGCATAGGTGAAACCTTGAGAAGTTCCAGAATTGATATTTTAGTAGGTATTCTTTGTAATTGCTCTACTAAATTGTATTTTGTGAAGTGGATGTTGGATCTTTTGCTATACCTGGAAAGGTAATCTTTTCTTTGCTTCTAGTAATAACATTGATTGGCTCTGAAGATGGATTATCTTTAACAATGATCACATTTACCACATCATCATATGTATAAGTGTAATTCACTTTGGCTTTCCCTTTGTCATCTTTTAATTGTGATGGTTCACCTTTGTCATAATTTGGAAATGGAGTTTTGAAAGCCAGGTGCAATTCATTTGTCTTATGGCTATCCACTGTGATAGTTCCATTATCAATTAGATCTTGGATAAGGTGCTTCAATCTTTGACAATCATTTGTTAGGTGTCCTTTATTCCGATGGTAATTGCAAATATGATTGTCATTCCACCAATTTGGCTTGACTGGTGGTTCATAACTTCTTGCTTCTGGTAAAACAATCAATTTGTTGGCAAGCAAAGTTTTTAGAGCTAATTCCAAAGGTTCTCCAATGTTTGTGAATTTCCTCCGAGGATTGGAGAAAAAGGACTTGGCTTTATTGTTTTCTGGATTATTATTTCTTGGGATTTGACTTGATAGATTAAAAATTGGTTGTTGTTATTTTGTAGTACTATTATCGTCATTTCCTTCATTGCTGACATTCCTATTCTTTGACCAGAACTTTGGTTTGTCATTGTTGTTGTTGTTGTTGTATGAATTATTGTAAAGTTTTAGCTCTCCTTTCTTTACCATTGCGTTCTCTATTTTTAGTCCATTCTCGATCATTTTGGCAAAAGAGGGAGGACATTGCATTCTTAGTTGATAACTCATTTCACTGTTAAGATTATCAATGAATATGTTAATTTTTTCTTGATCAGGTACATCTCGGGGATACTTATTAAACATCCATTTCCATCGTTGTAAGATCATAAAAGATTCACCATTCTTTTGTTTAACATTGCAGAGATCCAACATCGTTATCTCATTCCTTATATTGTAGGAGTATTGTGAAATAAATCTATTCACAAGTACTTCAAAAGATTTGATTCTAGATGGTAATCTTGAAAACCACTCTATTGATTGTCCATTTAAACTCCTAGGAAAAAGATGCATAAGGTAAGTTTCATCGTGAGCAAATTCCATGCTCATAGTACAAAACTCCCTAATGTGATCCCGAGGATCAAATTTTCCATCGTATTTGTCATTTTTAGGAATCTCACAATGTTGCGGTAATGGTATCATATTCAGATTCTTATCAAACAGATATGGGCATATATCTTCTAATGAATACTTCTTAGAGATTGTTCCATTTTGCATGTCTTGTATCTGTTGTTGTAAAGTTTGCATTTGTTGAGTAAGGTTTGACAATGGATTATCCACATAGTTTCTCCATGTTTCTTCGTGAGTTATTTTATCACTACGTTCTTTTCTTGTGTCATCCCTTTCTTTCCTTGTTTCTTCATGACTTTCTTTGTTCACATCCTCGTTATTTGGATCATATGTGTTTTGGGTGTTACTTGACTCTACATCTTGTTTCAAGCTTTCTATGTTAAAGTCTTGTGGTAGTTTAGCCCCAGATTTTGCCAACATTAAGAGATATTTCTCTTTTTGCTTTGCCAACAATTTTTCCATTAGCCTATCAAATTTGAAATCTTGCTCGAGGTCTCTAATGGTGCTATTGACTGCTTCTTCGTCAACAACGCTAAACCCAAAAGTTTGAAATATAGGATTATCTTCTTCCTCCATTTGTTGTTGTTTTCTAAGTTGTTCGTATTGGGCTCTAGTCCAAACTGGCATGTGATTATTTCAAAGTTGTTGAAGTGACCAAAGGACAAAGTCAATAGGTGATTATTGGTTTAGGAAGATATGCTTTGTTGATTTTACCGCTATTGTTTGTTCGTTGTGATAAGGAGTCTCTTTGTTGAAAAGAACATCCTTGTAAAATTTCTTCATCAAACTCTGTACCGCAGCCACGTAAGTAGTGACGAAAACGGTGTAGGAATGTCCTATGTTTTAATAAGATCTTGTGATTGATATACAAGAATCTTATTCTATTCTGAGTAGCTTTATAACTAGGTTTTCTTTTCTTAAGGTGATACTTAAAATTCATACAAGCATTTGATAATTTACAAGTTTGTTTGATTCCAATGTTGGTGCAATTTTGATTTTGATATAACCTAGGTTCAAAATAGGAAAGATATATCCAAGATTATGAACCTAGTATAGATTGATTAAGCTTCTTGATAGAGGATTTGATTATCCTGATGAGAAAATTGATAATGATGTTGATTTTTTTGCACTTAAGATGCTTGAATCAATAGCTTGTTAAATGTTGATGTTTATAGAACTTCTTGGGAATAACCTATGGGATTAGTGACCTAGTTGTTTGAGCTAGTTTGACAATATGTGATGGTATAGAGACAAAGCTACTTGAAGAATAATTTTGATACTGACGTTTTGACACTTTGGTTTTGATCTGGTTTTTCAAGTGTTGGAAAGCTTTTTGTATTACCCTTTTGATCAAACTTTTTCAGCAATTTGTTGGATTTTTGCTCACGTGTAGATGATAATTTTCTTCAATTTTTGACCATTTGGAACATGTAACAAACATAGAAGACACAATGTCTAATAAACAAAATACACAAGCAAGTAAAAATCTTATGGCAGGCTAAGACAATAGTTGTTGAATCTCACATGGGGTTTCCCCCGAGGCTACACTATTCAAAGCGGATATTTAGATGCTTGAACCCACTGGCTCCACCCTTGGCACTCACTTCTTCGGGGCAGCCAAGAACCAGTTTCCATGAAAACTCCTCATGGCAAACTTTATATCTCTACTAGGAACCGTATGTGTGTGAGCCGCTTCAGAGGTTCGACCTCCTGCGCCAACAACTAAAAGGATTTTGGCAACTAGTACAAGTGGTTTTTAGTAAAGGCTTTTGGTCATGTGGCCATACATGCGGCACTTTCAGCTCTGTAAATACAAAAGGTTCCCAAACTATAGAGGTTACGCTCCATAGGGTTTATGGGGAAACATAGTGTCGGTATGAACTTATCAGCACATGTTGTTTGGGACTTTCGTCACAAACACGATTTATTTATAGTGGATTGGAAGGACTTGGTATTAGCCCATTTCCACTATAGGTCGTTCCCCTCTCACTGGCCCCCTCAAGGTAGCTCGGGAAGGCAGACCCTCTAAAGGATTTAATTGCTTTGAAAGTTAAAAAAAGAGTGGGTTTGGCTTTTTGGTCACCCAATTAAGGGGAGAGCATATACCTACCACTTTCAAGACATAAAATATAAATGTTATTTTTAATATTTTCAAAGAAATTGTTGGCTAACTCCTATTTGGAGATGTTTCTCCAACAAGCATGGTGTTTATTTTAGCTTTTTTATAAGTCTATGTGCAACTATTTTAGAGAAGTTACTAAAAATGCAAGTTGCATGTTGTCAATTTATCCTCTTAGTTAGACTAAATGAACAAGACATGACATATTACTTCCCAAAATAAGGCGTTTAATTAACTAGATGAGGAAATGCATAAAATTTTCCTTAAACACCATCCTACACATGCATGTTAGTAGTTTGAAAAATCTAATTTCTTGGACATTCGGGCTTGCAAGAAAATTTTGTTAGTTGGAAACAAAAGCACTATTCTAACACATGAGCTATCTTTCTCCTCAAAAACACTAACCTGTAGAGAAAAGGCGATAACCTAGACTACAAAAGCGCTGCTCTGCGGATACAAAAGCGTGATTTATTTAATAAATGTGCTAATCTAGAGGACAAAAGCGCTAACCTAGAAGACAAAAGCACTAACCGACAATGCTAATGCACAAAATTTTCAGACAAAAATGCTAACCTGCATGGCATATGCGCTAACCAGTGATGCAAATGCGCTAACCTATGAGCAAAAGCACTGTCAGAATTCACATATGCGTGAATTTGCATTACAAATGTGTTAATTTTACTTTTTGCGAGATTTTTAAAGGTATATGTGAGGTCCATGAGCCCCACGGTGGGCGCCAAAATGTGTCGACTTGAATTTCATCCTCAGAATGCTACCTGCAACAAGTTAGTTTCACAAAATACAAATGGGAATGCTACAGGAAATCCAAACTCAACCAATGAAACTACATGAAATATATATGAAATAAAAATACTAATATTACCTTCATGGTTTATGTCTCATTGTGTCCTAACTCCACTGTTCCTAGTTGTAGATGGTGTGCTCTCAGACAATACACTGATAGCTTCCAAGATGGCATATGAAGAATGAACTGATAACTGATAGTTAACAAATGCTATGATATGCAATACTACATGATTATGCTATTTGCTTCAAGATTAAAATTCACGGATGCATAAGTTTTCACAAATGATTAGCTTTGAAAAATCACTTGAAGACTCTTGAAGTCTCTTAAAGTCTAACTCTCTCTCAACTGAAGCTCTTGAATTTATAGACTTTGAGAGGATGAGATGATGTTGCTTAGATCAACAGTCATGATCAGATCTACAGATTTGGATGGCTGTGAGAAAAGGTGAAGGTTGAGAGAAAGGGGGAAGGAGAAGACAAGTGTCACTCATCTCACCTTGACTGGGTTGCTGACTGAGGAAATCTAGGGGTGGTTAGAGAAGATTTAGGCATGATAGGACAAGTGGAGTCAAGTCCTTCCTAAGATGTATGGGGTGTTGGAGAGAATATAGGAGATGGTTATGAAATATGTGTATGTACACAATATTCATTTAGTTTGAAAGTTGGAGATAAATGATGAATTAATATTTAAAAAATATTAATTTCCTTAGCCACATGTTTGATGAGTTGGCAAAGGGAAGATGAAGTGGAGATGGAAGGTGAGTTGGAAAAGGGATTTAAATAATTTAGAGATTATTAATTTTTGAGACTATAGGATAGGAGAATAACTATTAAATATTAGATATTTAATTGTTTGGAGAAGATAATTAAATATTAGATATTTAATTATTTTAGAGGAATAGAATAAATGAATTAATTAATAAAATATTAATTAATAGAAAGACACGAAAAATGAATTAAATAAATTAATCCTTTCAAATTAACTATTTAATAGAAGAATAAACATTAAATAAATATATAATATTTATTTAATCACTCATAGCCAATTTTATGTGTATACAATAGTATCATGCTAATCCCATTTTCATGCTAGCTTAATTCATAGCCATTGTATATCAATTTCATAGCAATCTCCATGTTAGTTTAATTAACACACCTAAGCTTTCAATTTGGAATCAATCTTAATCTCACATCTTGCTTTTCATCTTTTCATATCATTTGATCATCTAGCTAGGATCTTAGTTGCATTCATTTTGATCTTGACATATCCTTCAATCTCGTTCTTGTTAGGCCCAATATGGAAAGCTAATGTACTAAGAGGGGAGGGGTGAATCAGTACTTCAAATCTTTTCTTCAACAATAACTTTACTATTAAGCATAAACCAAAAACTGTTGTAACATAACATAAAGCTAAAATAAATAAATAACAATCATACATGATTCACTCCATAACACATATATTTTGGTTACACAGAAACTCTTGGTTAGAGAGAAAAACTATGATGGGGATGGCACCCACAACTTCACTACTGCAATAATAAAGGTTGCTCGGTTAGAGCTACATGTTTAGCTATTTCTGATAGCTTACCCTGTTAGGAGTATCAAGATTGTTAGATCTACCTTGCTAAAGGATTTTACAACACTTATTCTAAATGTTGCACCTGGTTAAAGGCTTTACAATTTATAGACTTTGTTAGAGTCTTTTACCATGTTAAAGGTTTCTCTTACAACTCAAAATATTACAATAAAATCTTTACAAATATCTGCAACTTTACATCTGAAATGTTATAGCAGATTCTATGTGCTCAAAATGAGATTACCTTGCTTATAACATACCTTGGTAATCAATAAAGTAACTCGGTAAACCCTTCTGTTTACTCTGTTCCTTGACTGTTCTCTGAAATCCTTCTCGGTGACCTCTATGTCTCTAAGAGTCACAATACTCAGTGCTTCCTTATCTATTACACATGTCTTGCTTCATATACCTCTCTATATTTGATCCTTAATTCATGTTGTATAAATAGTTCTCTTATGTTGGTGATCTGTTCATTGCTTCGATCTTACAAACATGATTTATCAAATGAATAACCATACAAAATATTTCATTGGATAGATGGCCTCAAGATCATACAAAATCTTTAAGGTGTAATTTCCTAAGTGATAATGATTCCCTGCTCCTCGATCTTGTAACACGTTTCACATGTGTGTCTAGGTTCAATGAATCTGGTAACACGTTTCACTCAGTGTGTGTTCACTCAGTATATCATTTTTGCTGCTCGGTAGACATAGAGTGTTACTCGGTAGACAGCTTGGTGTATACTAGGCTCTGTGACTACTTTCTTCTATAACCAACTGCTTTGTGCTTACCGATTGAATATTTTTGTAGTAGTAACCGACTAGAGTATATAGAATGACTTTTGACATAAAACTAATGGCAACTTAGTAAGTAGTAACAATCTCCCCTTTTGACATTAGTTTTGAAATGTTTGACAAAACTTCTTTCAAAGTCATAACTCAAAAAATCTATATACTTACAAAATTTGACTAATTAGACAATATATATATTTGTCAATAAAATAGTATATTCATATATACTCCCCTTATCAATATATTGTACAAAACTCTGATTATGCATGCGCTATGATCAATATTCTGTATTGACTACTCGGTTGTCACTGCTTGGTTCACTGCTCAAAATTAACTGTGCATTTGGATACTCTGGTCTGCTTTGTATACTCCCCCTTTGATACTTTGATACTATACTCCCCCTTTTTGACAAACATCAAAACTTAGTTACCATTCGATGGAGGCAATTGGTCAAAAATGGATTTGTACTTTGTCCTTGCATCGGTAAGAGTAGCAGAGAGGGCATCCTTGACACTATCCATGAGTGAATTTTGAGCTATAATGTCAGCTAACAATGAAATTAGTCCATCTAAGGTGCTTCCCTCTGGTTGAGTGGATAGGGAGGTGGCCTTGTTGATCTGTTCTTGGACAGAGGACAAGTGTGGAATGAATAAGGTTTGAAGAGTCATAATGTCCATCCTTATTTTGTTCTCTTCATTCCTAAGTTCCAATTGTTGAGCCATGAGCTTTTGTAACTTTGTATAGAAATGCTGAATAGAATTTGATTCAGTGATCAACTTATTTGAGAGATCGGTGATCTCTTTCTCAATCACTTCTATTTTCTTTTTGATATCTTTAATGAATAAAGAGAATGTATAGAGTTTCTGAAATAAATAATGTGCTTGAGTTGAGGGGACAACTCAGTAATAAATTTGACAAGTTTTACTTTGCCAATAGCAATGGCTTTCTGTACCTCTTCAATCATTTTTGTAGTGAGCTCTTTGTCCTTTAACTTGCTCAAGTATTCAGATGCGTCTATTCTAGATGTCTCGATCTGATTGAGGAGTTCATCCAGTTGAATATGGATGGCTGCATCTTTTGACATTGTAGCTTCAGGTAGCATATTTGTTAATAGTGCTTTCACCTTCTGAAGTACTTTGTTTTTCTTTTGAATGGCCATTTGTTTTTCCTGTTCTGCTTTGGCTTTGCATAGTTCACCGAATTCAATGAGTGCTTGCCCTTTTAATTTGGATATGTCTACATTTGGCAACACTATTGGTTTTGACAAATCTAATTTGAAACTATGCTTTTTCATTTTCTTTTCTTTAGTTTTCACCGGTTGCACTAATACAATGGCTTGGGAGGCTTGTTGACCCTCGGTAGGTTGCTCAGTAGAGGCAACACTTTTGTCAATTTCCTGAACCTCTGATGTAGCCTTTAGTGAATCCTTTCTCAGGGTCTTAGTTGTAACATTTTCAGTGCTAGAAGGAGCTTGAGAAGTCTATTCCCCGATAAACTGAGAAGTAGCTTCTCCTTTTGTAGACTTATGACCCTCTGTTCCTTGTTCAGTATCCTGAGGGGCCTCGGTTGAAACAGGCTAAGTGACCAGAGGATAGGGCTAACCTTGTTCCAAAACTGACTCACTGGATACCAGTTTGGCATATGCATTCCCTTATATCATTTCCTATTCTTGTGCCTCGGCGTCCATGATATCCTCATCAATTTGTATAGTGTCAGCAGGGTCTTGCTCAGTGATATCAGGTTCTTGCTCGGTGACATCAACTATTTCAACTTCAACTTTCTCACCATCATTCTTGATTCAAAAGATTTCCTGCCATTTTTCCTTGGTCTCATTCTCTACATCCAGATAAAGGCCATTCATCAATTTCAAGGCTCTTTGCTTGACTAGGAAGTTTGTCTGGTGGTTTTTCAGATGTTCATTGATCTCATCTACCGACATGTCTGGATAGAGATGTACCATACTTCTTTCTCTCATCTTCTTTTCTGACTCCATGGCATATTTCCACCTATTATCAATATGCAAATACAATTCTTTTGGAAGAGAATTAGTTACTTCCAATGGGACCAATTGAAATTTTAGAAGAGTGCAGATTACGGCTTCTTCAATTTGTCTCTTTTCTGCATCAGATCTGGAGTCATATTTTAAATATCTAAATGCTCCAAATCCACCATATTGCTTCAGATTAGCACAAAAATTATCAACACTATGTACATCTTCCTTTTTACTCTTGACAATCTGAAATTTACTTTTGTCTTTAGATTTGGTGTCACTGGACTCTTTAGTCAAAATGAGTCTCCGAGTAGATTTCTTATAAGTTTATGTTACCTTTGGTGTGGCAACATTCTTTGGTTTCTTACTCAGTGATGTTGTAGATGATCTTGTGTTTGGGCACTTTATTGAAGGAGTCAGTGATACCTTTGATGTATCCTGTTTCTTCCTTTTCAAAATTTCCCCTTTAGGCAACTCGGTGCTCAATGTAATAGCTGCCTCTTGGGCTTCAGATTCCTCCTTAGTGATGACTAGAGTGCCCTTGATAGGTGTGGAGGAAGAACCTTCTCCAAATTTGTCCATTAATGCCTGGATCATTTTTGTTGCTTTCCTTGTAGCCTTTGGTACTACAATGCTCATCTTAACTTTCTCTTTAACTTCTTCATATGTACTGTATCTCAGCTTGGTAGCATGCCTTGGTAATGTAAGAAAAGCATCTATCTATTGTTGTGTGATGTCAAAATCAACCTCATAACCCATAGGTGGCAAAGATTGAGTTCTCAGTTCTACAACATTGACATAGCAGTAGTCGGTGTCCACTTCAAAGCATATATCATCCTTGTATTTCTCTACTAACTTGGGTGGAATTCTATACCTGGTATGCATCTTTTCTTGAAACTCGCTAAAGTAATCATCCATAATATCATTGATGTTATCACCTAGCCGTTTGATGAAGTCATTGATTTGATGGGTGATTGGTCGGTGTAGCTCCCAAACTACATTACCGATTGATGGAAAGAATTTCTCAAAATAGAAAAACATGCATACCAAAAGTGATCCAAACTTCAGTGTGTTAGCCGAGTTGTTCTTCTTCGACTTCCTTATGGTGTTTAGATTCTCAAACAGGTTTTTCAACAATACTTCACATAGATCAATTTTCATTCCTCTTCACAATTTTATATGCTAAATCGACTGCTGCATAGGGTACACTATTTTCCCTTGCCGATTGAAAGAAACAATAACCTATTACTCTAATGGCAAACTTCAGCTTTGCATCTGTCACATTGTTCAATTTCAGTCCTCTGCAATTAGATTCAACTCTGGTTAAAGTCATCAATTCCTTTTGTGATATCATTTTCTGAGCTTGGGCATGATCAAAAATAGGGTAACCGGTGATCAAGTGGATGATTTCCTTGGTGATCTTGAATGGTTGCTACTCTAACCACATGAAGTCATCATGAACTCTACTCAAAACAAATTTAACCCACTAGGGTTTGAAGACTCACGGGTAGGTTAGAGCTTCGGTCAATCTCTTGACTTTAATTTGTTCAAACTTGTTATCTAGTTTTCCATCGGTACACAATTCATCATATGGTTCCTTGATTTCAACATGACCTAGTTCCTCAACACGACACTTAGTGAAGAATCTGACATCCTCAACTAGTAAAACCCTATCCAGAATGAGTGAAAATGCAATTTTATCATCCGGTTCAGATGCTACTTTGGGAGTTAGAGAGTATTTCAGTGAGGGCTTTTCAATGTTCTCAACAACAACGGGCTTCTGGATCTTAGGTGCCATTTCAAATTTTGGATAATCACTTAACAAAAGATCCTTAGGGTTTGAAAACTTTTAAATGACAAACGCTTTCCACTTGACAAATGTAAAACAGATATTCACAACTGATATGATCGGTAAACTAGCTTGACAATGCGTTGTGATTCATGTAAATACCTTGAATTTCGCTTCGGAGGAGGTTTGATTGCCTTTGAATTGCTTTTCTCTGCTTTCTTGAAAACTTGGTAAGTGTAAAATGGCCGCGCAAAAGCTTTAAGTACATAATATACCTTATCGGGCTTCATGCAGTTAGGTTAGAAAACATTAAATGCACTCGGTACCACTTCCTTTTTATGCTTTTACCGAGTAGCCAGACTTCCTGTATTTACTGACTAGACAGGCTTCCAAAAGACTTGATAAAATTTCAAATTTCCTAATGCATCTTTAGTTATGTAGATTTTGAATTAAGTACATGATAAAATAGGAACTGTTAAGATTTAACCTTGAGAGAATGCAGTCCCTTCATACCTTTACCGATTAATTTGGAATAGGTGCACCTAACTCGGTAGATAAGGTGCTTTCTTCATTTGACCCAATTTCCTTCTTTTTCCAAATCATCTGTAATTTGCCTTTTATTTCCTCAGTGTCTCTTCTAGGTTGATCTCTGTAATCTCTAGCCAAGTATCCAACTTTGTGATAATGAAAACATGCCATACCAAGATTTCTCCATGATCTTCGGTTGTTCATTCCAAACCTTATAAAGCAGTTGGCACTTATATGTCCATATCTTCCACAATATTCACACCATATCCTTGTATTGTAATCCCATGGTAGTGCAACATATTGTCGGTTAGGATCTGTGTGAGTGTGGTAGCTTCTAGTATTTGCTCGGTGTGCAGACCACATATAGTTATTTTGCTTAAACCAACACTTCTTGGTACTATGTCCATATCTATTGCAGTTTTTACAAAACCCTTTGAATTTTTCCTTCTAATAATTGCTAGCAGACTTTGTCCTACATTGGTTAGA
Source organism: Cryptomeria japonica (assembly GCF_030272615.1). Lineage (NCBI taxonomy): Eukaryota > Viridiplantae > Streptophyta > Pinopsida > Cupressales > Cupressaceae > Cryptomeria > Cryptomeria japonica. Next base: position 162,591,503 of record NC_081412.1, read on the forward strand.
TGTGTGACCATATTTATTGCAATTGTAACAATAACCTTTAGACCTTGTGACATTCGGTTGCTTACCTTTTCTGATTTGGCACATGTTGGTAGTATGTCCTTGTTTTCCATAGTAGTTGCAAATAAGTTTCTTTCCTTTGATGTTCTTCTTTTTTCCAACTTGCTTTGATGATTCTCCTCTCTTGGTAGTGTGGATTCCCTTCTCAGTAGAGTCTTTTCCTTTGTAACTGAGTCCTGCAACTTTGTTGGGTCTTTTTGTATTAAGTTGCTCATCCAACATCTTTTATGCTTCATAACTCTTCTTCAGTGTTTCTTTGGATTTCTTCTCTATTTCAAGTTCATTGGTCAATCTTGATAGTTCAAGTTTTAATGCTTGATTCTCATCATCTTTCAGATTTGCTTCATGATGTGCTTAACCCAATTGATCTAATAGATTTTGTTGAATCCCAGTCAACCTTGTGATTTCATCATTCTTTTCAGATACTAATGCTTCAAGCTGTTATTTTTCTCTTTCTAGATCTCTTACTTTATCCTCGGTTGTCCTCAATGCATCAAGATTTTCAGTCATCTGTGTGCTGAAATGTTCATGTTCTCTTTTCATTGCTTTTAGCTGATCAGTCAGTGCTTTTTGCTTTTCTTTTAGTTCTCCAATCATCTCTTCAGTCTCTTCAGATATACTGTTCTCAGATGATGTCTCAATTTGTTCCACCAGCTCTTGTGAGTCCTGTAGATCATCAAACAACCTTCTTATGACTTTCAATGATTTTTGCATTTGTGTTTGCATGTCTGCAATCAGTTGATTAGCATGATCCAACTCTTCTTGTAGATACACAATTCTCCGAGATTGTTTATAGCCTTCCATTGATAAGATCTTTTTCTTTAGGCTGTTAATCCCTTTTCCAAGATTGAATCTCTGATACCAATTGTTAGGCCCAATATGGAAAGCTAATGTACTAAGAGGGGAGGGGTGAATCAGTACTTCAAATCTTTTCTTCAACAATAACTTTACTGTTAAGCATAAACCAAAAACTGTTGTAACATAACATAAAGCTAAAACAAATAATACATGATTCACTCCATAACACATATATTTTGGTTACGCAGAAACTCTTGGTTAGAGAGAAAAACTATGGTGGGGATGGCACCCACAACTTCACTACAGCAATAATAAAGGTTGCTCGGTTAGAGCTACATGTTCAACTATTTCTAATAGCTTACCCTGTTAGGAGTATCAAGATCGTTAGATCTACCTTTCTAAAGGATTTTACAACACTTATTCTAAATGCTGCACCTGGTTAAATGCTTTACAATTTATAGACTTTGTTAGATTCTTTTACCATGTTAAAGGTTTCTCTTACAACTCAAAATATTACAATAAAATCTTTACAAATATCTGCAACTTTACATATGAAATGTTATAGCAGATTCTATGTGCTTAAAATGAGATTACCTTGCTTATAGCATACCTCAGTAATCAATAAAGTAACTCGGTAAACCCTTCTGTTTACTCTATTCCTTGATTGTTCTTTGAAATCCTTCTCGGTGACCTCTGTGTCTCTAAAAGTCACAATACTCAGTGCTTCCTTATCTATTACACATGTCTTGCTTCATATACCTCTCTATATTTGATCCTTAATTCATGCTGTATAAATAGATCTCTTATGTCGATGATTTGTTCATTGCTTCGATCTTACAAACATGATTTATTGAATGAATAACCATACAAAATATTTCATTGGATAGATGGCCTCAAGATCATACAAAATCTTTAAGGTGCAATTTCCTAAGTGATAATGATTCCCTGCTCCTCGATCTTGTAACACATTTCACATGTGTGTCTAGGTTCAATGAATCTGGTAACATGTTTCACTCGGTGTGTGTTCACTCAGTATATCATTTTTGCTACTCGGTAGACATAGAGTGTTACTCAGTAGACAACTCGGTGTATACTAGGCTCTGTGACTACTTTCTTCTATAACCGACTGCTTTGTGGTTACCGACTGAATATTTTGGTAGTAGTAACCGACTAGAGTATATAGAATGACTTTGGACATAAAACTAATGGCAACTTAGTAAGTAGTAACAGTTCTTTAGGTTGACATCTAAAAGATCAATTGCTTTTCCAAGTGAGATCCACCTTGAATCTTGAAGATCCTTTGAGATAGAGGAACATGAGACGTGCTTGGGGTTCTTGATTTTGAAGCTAACTTAGTTTAGTTTCTATTTTGATTTCTAACTCTAACATGATGTTTCATGTGTATGTTTGATGTTGTTTGATTCTCTTTTGCAGATTCCACACTTTCCTTCACACAATGGTTATTGACTACTTGGGTTAAGCAGGCTTGGGAACCCCATGGTATAAGCTCAATAGGGTCTAGAACCTTATTAGTGATTTTTTTCTATTTTCCTTTGAAATAATTTGAGCGAGTGCATTTAATACTTAACCACTCTAGTTCTTGGCTCTTTGAAAACACATTTTTTGTGTTGTTTTGTTGGACCCATGATTTTAAAGTCTCTATACTTTCTTCACTTAAGGTTATCCCCTAGGTCAAGATTCTCTTTTTCTATTTTTTAATCAACCATCTTAGAGAAAATCATTTATCCTTTAGCATTTTTTATCTACCACGAGTCATAAAGTTTATAATTTTTCTAACTTTATTGGTGGGTTTGTATTAAGGTGGATCTAACTATATATCTTAAGGAATCACTTGAGATTCAAGTAGTATCCTTACTTTTTGACAAAAGGTGACTTGAATTAATCTCTAGGACACTTTTTTCAAGTGCCAATCCCTTGAGAATAAATTTTTGGATAAGCCCTTTGATGCCATGTGTAGTTCTTAGATCTTTTGCTACAATCTCAATACATTTAGTTAAGGATGAGAGTTGGAATACTATGGAAGGTTTAAAAAACCTCTACCTTGAACTTATTAAGCCCAATGAGCCAACCCACGTGGTAAAAGCAACATGTTTATAAAAGAGACACAATTCTGCTCACTAAGGGACTATTTTCTATCCAAAACATAACTTATATTAGGTCAAAGTAATAATTTATCTATTGGCACCTTCATGGTTAGTTCTCCACCCTATAAGAATCTCAATATACTTATGATTAGTAACAATTATTTGTATAGAGGGGATATTACAATGGTAAATTATTTTATCTTTCTTGTAAACTACCTCTTGTGCCAAACCAACATAAATGTTTGGGAATAAGTTTAGGATTTTGACAAATGAGGAGAACCAACCATATCTCTCCATGGAGATTCCATAAATATGAAATCATCTCATTGAATTCCATGTGTAATTCCGCATAAGTTTTAATTTTGGTTTGAATATTACAAGCTTTGTCCATTTGATGCTATTTATTTATAGGAAATAAATTTTGATAATTCTTCATAAGAATTTGCAAAAAATCTGGACATATAATGGATAGTTCACCACCTTGCATGATGATATGTTTGGAGATGTGTATTTCTATTTCCTCACATTTAAGTTCCTTCATTATTTTCTTAGGATCTAAGATACTCACCATTATGTCCTCTAGATTACATTTGAATTCATGATTAATCTATTTGCAATATCATCAATATTTATGTACCTAAGGATATCCCAAAATGTTTGGTGTTATGGAGACGGCTATATGAAGACTTTTTTTTTTCTAATCATCTCATTTGCGATGAATTTACTATGGTAGGGGTGCCTAGGTACAAAGAAATATCTTTGTTAATATGTTGATGCATTGACAAACATGAATATTAAAATTATTTATTTATATATTTATCTATTTTTTTATTGTTACACTAATAATTTCCTTAGTTGTATGCCACATAGGACCCTTGGTTCATGTTGTCTAACCTTTAGATGTGTTTGGATAAGGTAGTAAAGTGATTTTATAGTGTAATGTGATTTTTGAGCAATTTTGTTCCATCCTCTTTCTAACCGTGGGAAATTGTTGAAAGTAAGTCTAAAGATAATCTCATTTGATCACCATCCAATCAACTTTCAACTTATGTGATATATTGAGCCCTTGAAACTCTTTGGAATTTACTTCTTTTACACATTATCACTTTCTCATAAATGGTTTATCCAACTTATGATGGAGGTGTGGAACCTTGAGCTGTTTTCATCAATGCTTCTAGATGGATTGAGTGGTTGAAAGTTGTGATCTCCTACACCACCACCTTTTTGTGGTGGTTTAGTAAATATAAAAAAAAAAAATATAGTAGAGATAAAAACTCCACCACCAAATAATTTGTTAGAATTTCTAGTTAGTTGGAAGGAAAACCAATTTGATCTACAAATCCAAAAATTAGTGACTCAACTAAAGCGTGAGCTCAAGCTCATCATATTACACCTAGGAAAACATGTTCAAATTAATGTTCACCTTCATCAGATCAAATTCAAGGATAGATCTCATCACATAAAGCAAGTAATAACTCAAATTAAGTCTGTCAAGTCTACGCATGGATGACTCACTACCCTCTTAGATATATCTAATACTTTCTTGGTGCATTATAAGATACTTTTTAAATCCTATAAGAATACCTCAAAATGTGAAATCTTTACAACAATACTTTGATGCTGTTTCTTCTAAGTTGAGAAAATCTTATTAAGTTTCTTGTAATTATCTACTCACACTTGATGAGTTGTATTTCACACTTATTCTAAGCCAATGATAAATCCATTGTATTGGATGCCTTTCTTTGTGAATTTCTCAAGGCTATGTGTAGCATTTCACTAGCCTAAACTTGCTTCAAATATACAAGGGAATTTTTCATAGTAGGTCCCTAAGAAGTGTTATTGACTATGGGTATACAAAATTCATACCCAAGCTTGTGGATATAGAGCCTATCAACAACTTGTAGACTATCACCTTGCTTAATACTTCTTAAAATATCTTGGCCAAATACTTAGCATTACACATCCTCCACTTGATTCCTTCCATTATGTAGTTTAATCAAACAAGGTTCATAATTTTTTTTATTTTAGATAATATTATTACACTTTGGTAATAATGGAATAGGAAAATTTGTTTTAGTAATACATTATCTTCCTCAAGCTTGAGTTTGAGAAGGGTATTGCTCACATTGAGTTGTCCTTTTATATCACACACACACACACACACACACACACACACACACACACACACACACACACACACACACACACACATCTATATGTATACGTATACATATATGTAATCATATATGTATACATATATGTATATGTATATCTATATATATTTTATTGTGAGCATAATCTTATCACATTGTGTTTTTTTTAGGTGTAAAGTTTAAGGTCTTTAATGGTGAAACTTGACTTTAATAAATTTTATGAATAAAGTTTAGGTATTGGCTTTGCTTACATATCTTTCTAATTTTATACTATTCTCCAAAGGAATCTACGAGATTTTTATATTTTTTATTTTCTACGCCTTTCTATGAGGTAAACAATTAGGACATGAATCTTGAATCTTGCCAATGAATTTTTCACCTAGAATGTCCGAGGTTTAACAAAATCACTAAAAATATTATATGTAAGACACTCATTAGAGGTTTTTGGGATGGGAAATTATTTGTTTGTAAGAAATAAAATTTTGTATCAATCATGATGTGATTCATCATGACATTGTCACCTTTCTCTATTACAAATGATAATCAGACTAGGCATGTGACCCCATTGACAAAGCTCTATGGGACCTTTTCAACATTTATAATCATTCATTTATAGTTAATAATGTTTATGCTTCTAATATTCTATTGAAAAATCTTCCCTCTAATGATGGTTTTCTAATGCAACTCTTGCACCACTTAGGTTTTGTGGAATTGTTTTAATATGGCTCAAATAGTTGGTGATAAATTACGGGCTCTACCTATGTACTAGATAGTTGGTGAAAGAGAGGCATGATACTACATGCACATAAATTAATTCCTTTTTATTCCAATTTTCTATCATCATGATTGTTGTATATGGTGAAAATGGATAAACAACAATGTTGAAAGACTAAATGAATTCAACCACAAAACCCTAGCCTAACAACAACAAAGATCCACCATAACATATGAAGATTACCTAAGACAATGCAAATCAAATGAAATCAAAAAGATTATACCATCACATGTCCAATAGGGTTTGGATCTCCATTGATCTTGCTTGATATATTTGCTCTCAGATTTTATGTGCACAAGAGCTCAACAAAGAATGGAATGTGGTTGCAAGTAGGATCTCATATGAAAAGCGTAGTGTAGTCAAATGCATAAATTGATCAGCTAGTTAGGGTTTGATAATGAAGGAAGCATCTCCTTATATAGAAGACACTATAAGAAGTGGAGGGATAAGATTAAGAGGTGTAGAAGAGGTCGGCTATGATTAGAGGGTAGGTAAAGAAAATAATAAAATAATGAAAGGGGTAGGTAGTGTAGGAATTAAGAGATGAATGACATGTATCATGGGTAGAAAAGGCTAATGAATTAATTAAATAAATAAAGATTTATTTAATTAATAGAAGAAGTGGGATCAATTAAATAAATAAGAGTATTTATTTAATTTAGAAAAAGGATAATTTAAATAAATAAAAGTATTTTTTTAAATGAGAAATAAGGCTAGAAGAGGATAAATGAATTAATTAAATAAATAAAGATTTATTTAATTAATAGAAGAATTAGGATAAAGTAATTAAATAAATAAAGATATTTATTTAATTAGACATGACAATTTTAGGTGTCTACAATTGTATCCTATGGTTTATGTGGAGAAATTTAAGTGCTATCTTTGAGAAAGTGTATGAATGGCTTGATAGATCTATGCTATTAATATAATAATTCTTTTCATTTGCTAGTTATTTAAACCTACCATCAGAGTATTTGCTAAATATTATCCTTTTAGATCAATTACTATATGAATTTTCATTTAATGATACTTTACTTATCCTAAGGTTGAAATGTGTCAATTATTTTTTAGTACATTTTTTCACTTATAAAGCCATGTTGGCCCTGCATCCAATAGATTTCAAATTTGGACATGTACCTCTCACACCAAACAAGTTGGATCATTTGGTGTAATTGTGCTCTCAAATTCACATCCTATTTCCTCTACATTTACTCAAAGCTTCATTAAGACAACTATTTTGGAGGCTTAACCCTTTTCTCTTGCCTTATAGTTGGGAGTTGCTAAGCTTTACTAACAAAAAAAAATGCTAATAACCATACTTTTAGAGGAGTATAAATTAAATGCCATATTCATTAGATTAATGTTCATGATAAATGTTTCAAGGATTTTTTCCAAGCCCTGCACATCCATCATACTTCTCAAGCTCTAAAAACTCAAAGAACAACCATTTTTTAACATTTTTAATATTATTTAAGCTTAAAATTTTCACCATGAACAAATTTTCAAAACTTAGGAAGTCTCTCTTAAATATGGTTACACTTTGTGTCAATTATAGAGTGTTGTTCCTTGCCACATTTCTCTATCCCAATGTGTCTTTTTAAAATAATTTCTTACCAAACATGACCTTAGGGAAGTAATTTTTTTAATGGCCAATGTTCAAGCCCTTATGAATCCCTAATTTTTTTAATGGCCAATGTTTAGGCCCTTATGAATCCTATAAAGCTCTTTGGGAACTGGTTGGCGAAGATCTTCATAAAGTTTACCTTGAAGATTTTTATTTTAATTCCTTAAGAAATATTATAAACAAAGTGAATATCAAGTTCATGCCTAAATCTAGTAATGCTAAGGAAATTTACAACTAGAGACGAATCACCTTTTTCAATGTATCTTATAAAATAATTTTCAAGAAGCTTGATCTAAAGCTACACAATCTTCTTCCCCAATTTGTTCATCTTGACCTTGAGCTAGATTTATTTAATTTAGGTATATTCTTGATAATATCATGGCTATTTGAGAAAGAATAAAATGGGCTAAATTTTTTTAATTACTTATATTCATAAAGATTATGAATGTATTGAGTAGTTATTTAGCTTTTTTATCCTTCTATATTTAGGATTTGGTCCTTGATTTATGCGTTCTACTAAAATACTCTTTGCTGATGCTTATTCTTATAGTAGCATTAATTTTCATCAATATATTTCACTTAGGATTTTTTAATCCATATACCAAAACCATCATTTGGTTTTGGCTCTTTATATCTTGTTGTTGAAGGCTTTAGATATCTCTTGGATAATGTTGTTTTAGGTAAAACATATTTAAAGAAACATCTTTTGTAATGCCCACCAAAATACCCTAGAGAAAATAACTAAACTAACTAACAATAGAGATATATTTATTTTAAACATCTACTAAAGCATCACATAGAGAACTATCATAACTTCAATTATAGATTAACTTCACAATAATGCATAGATCATCATGAACATAATCAAATCCATAACAACATATAACGCAAGCAGAAATAACATTATAAACATATAACCATTCATTCTTTCCCTAGGGCATCTTAACACCACTACTTGCTAATGACATACCAATAACACATCCATATCATGACATTATTAAAATTTATTCCATTTAAGATCTTCCCAATACTTTTCCTATCATGAGATTATGAGCTATCAAGGCATATCATCATATCCCATCAATTATCTAAGTTCATTTTTAAAGCATCAAAATCATATGTACCTAATTCCCATCATATTCCATTATTCTCTTACCACATCATGAAACTATATGCATATATCCTTTTCCTGTTGGCAACAATGCAACAAATTAAGAGGGGAAGGGGGGCGAGGTGAATCAGTTTGCACCAAAAACTACTGCAACTTAAACCACAATTCAGATCTAACAATGAATAGTTAAAGCATTAAACAATGTAATGCCCGCCAAAATACCCTAGAGAAACTAAGCATCTAACATACTAATGGAGATAAAAAAATTTTAACATCCTTTAAAAACTAATGCAACTCATAACATCTCCATCTAATTACATTCATTAACCAATTAACCATTATGAACATGCATCATTACACATTTCATTAATTTACGCAAGAGGAAATAAACAAATACAACATTAATCATTCCCTAGGGTACTTCAACGTCATTACTTAATTAACTATCACAATGACATCCTACTCACATGATAATCACATTCCATTCTAACTTAATGCATTATATCCATTTCCTAACCATGATATATGTAATCTACTATGATGTTTATCCAATATGATATGCATACTATTCTAAAATATTTCTAGCATGATACATTTAACCATTTCAATGCAAGACTAACCCCCTTAGACAATCTTTCTATGCACCGAATATCAAATGTGTTTTAACCCAACATTTCCTATCTACATGATCTTTATCCTTTTCCATGGTAAGGAAATCCTAATGCAGAGGTATATGCCATCTTTACTAATCCATTTAAACATGCTTCAATTGCATCTAATTCCCTAACATGACCATTTATTTTAACATTAATTCCGAATGCATAATGCAAGAATCTTAATGCAATCTTCTTACTTAACAATCCCTTACATGCAATGCATAATTTCTTTTCTACCAATGTATCTACATGAATCATTCATCTAATCATATTATCTAACATTCTCATTAATACTAACCAATCCATTAGGGTTCCTTCTCATTTCAATTACTTCCTAATCATTTCATAGAATTCAATTTCAACCAATACAATTAAGGCATAATATAAATCTATTCCATTTCATTTACCAATACACTTAAGGACATTTCTTCCATTCTATAAGTACAACATGATACATCATATAGTCTTGTTACAATCCATGACATGATCCTAAATTCCAGTTACTACCTTCTTACAATTACAATTACATAAAATACATCATGAGCATAGTTCTTCCTATTTCAAGATCCCAAATACTACATACAAGAATATTACATTACATGAATTCCATCATATTCATTACATAAATCTGTTACAAGGTACATCCATAATCATCATGAAGAAGAATCCACATCCACATAGGAAGAATCCAAGAGAACATCCCAATGGCTAAAAAGCACCAACCACCCGACCATGTGGAACCAAAAGAACCACCCCCCGTACTAGGAGATTACACAAGGTCCCAACACACACTCTAAACCTAAGCTGGAACCTATAACCAAAGAGACTAATCACACAAGGACTCTCATGCAAGAGCCAACACAAAACAACAAGAATAAACTCCCAGATGCGTACTACTCAACAAGACATAAATGTAACCAATAAGGCATAATCATAATTCATCAAGGGAACACATGTAGGGGTGGAGTGTCATCACATGTCATCCTCAACACATAACAACATAAGGCACTATCTTGATGGACATGTGGAGACATCTCAATCTATGAGAGATCAAGGGAGAAAGAATTTCCATAGCAATGGCCTTCTCATTCTTATCCTAAAACATCCTCCCTAGGATCAAGTCATGAGGCTCACATCAATTTTTATCTTTATTAATGAATCTAACTACCCAACCCATTAATTATTAGGTTATCAATTATTTACAAATCATGGTAAACTTCCAATGTGCCTTGGTAGTCTAGACTTCATGCAATCCTATCTCTCGTGACCCCGGTCATCACAAGGAAGCCCACTCCCCCTAACATGGCCCAACAATAAATCACAAGAGGATCTAAACCATAATGAAATATGGAAATATAATATTCATATGCAACCAAGAACATCCACACATACTTTTACAACATACACAAGGCTACAACAACATCAAGTATAACAATGAGCCTCTTGGCCAACAAAAGGGCATAATAAAGTCATCAAATCTGTTGTCAATCATGAAAATAAATCCATAGAAGGCCAGCTCACTTGCCGGTCCAAAAAAACAACATATACAACTCATCAACCATGGCATATCAACATGGAGAGAGTACAAATACAACCACAATAATGTAGGAAAACAAATAAGCATAAAACCATGTAAAAGCATCAAATCTTATCAAGACCAATTATGGAAATCATCAAAAGATCTCAATCAAGCCTCTCATACAAAAATCCAATTGGAAAAATTAATCAAAATAAGCAAAACTATGAAAAACACATAAATCAAGTAGGGTCGCACATTCACACAATAGGTTTGCGCATTTACACAATAGGTTCACATATTCACACAATAGGTTAGCCCATTTACACAATAGGTTAGTGCATTTACACAAACAACGCAAATACAAAAATTTCCATAGAAAAATCTCGACAAAAATATAAAATCAAGTCTTTAACAAAATGGCTCGAAAATCATATGGAAAGAGTCGCCCAAAAACAAGGAATAATAGGGCACAAATGAAATAAAATATAACCAAGTATAAACCAAGATATATTAAAGTTTTACTCACGACAAAACTCACAGAGAAAACTAGAAAATTCTACAGAACCTCCAAAACAATCCAACAAAACACACACACAAGATAATCACACTCAGGAAGGCGATTTTTAAACACCACAACAAACCAGATAGATTCACGATCTAAGAAAAATATACAGAGCCATGAATGATATTCACAGGAAAACCAAAATATATTTTCCTAGCAAACTGAATAAAGCTCATATAATATAAAGTTATCTCCCCAATATTACTTTGGAAACTATATTAAAACTATAGAATATGCAAATATTATTTCAACCCATCTCCGTCAAACAATGTGCAGACACAAAGCATATAGGGAAGCCATTAAAATAAAAAAAAATCAAAGGAACAAAGTTCCAACCTGCAACTCATGTAATGGAATGTGGTTGTTGAAACGATCCCCATAAAGCCAAGCCAAAATCCAACCAAGTTCCAACCAAAATCCCAGTGCAAAATCGAAAGCTCAAGGGAAATACTTGCAGAGAAAATTTTCAGAGAATAGCCAACCTGAAAAACATCATGGGAATGAAAATAAAAACCAAACAATAACTAAAACCCTAGCGTCCATACCGACCAATCAAAATATTTGGTTTTCCAATATAATTTACCAACCCCACCATATAATATAATTTTACCTCTCATTTCAAATTCAATCAATAAGAGTAAAGGGCAGGTAAGGTAACTATAAAATGTGTTTATACAACCAAGTGGGGGAATTATATTATTATTTTAATTTAAAGTGTTTATACACCCCACTTCAATAAAGGTCAAACTTTATAAATATACATAAGCTATAAATATAAATTATCAAATGGGAAAATTAAATTAAATAAACCAGAGGCTCATAAATACATAAAAGAACCAAATAATTATTAAATATCAAATAAACAATTAAACCACAGGCAATTAAATAAATAAATACCAATTAAATAATCAAATTCCAATAAGATTAAACCACAAATATAAAATAAATATTAACAATCATAAAATCAATAAACATTAATTATTAAATAAATATAAATACCAAATAATTAAATACTCAAAACTAATAAATTAAATACATTAAAATAAATATTATTAAATATAAAACCACATATCAAGAGTCACATAATTAATCTAAACATACTCAAATAAATCAACCATCTCTAACATACTCACAACACCAAGAAGACCAAGCTCACTAATTGACATGGTGAATTACGCCAAGACACTGACAACTCACAGTGAACAACTTAGACCTAGAGTATGTGAAGGGAACTCATGTCATCTCCGAACCACATAAGCCATTGGAATTAAAGACATGCTCATACCTGTGAAGCCAGGTGGAGTCAATGTCTGGTACCTACAAAATCTTGCAACCACAAAACAATGATACAAAATATGAATATATCTCATAATAGACAAGTGATAGAGAAGCGCGATGACACATCCCCTCGCAATAAGAGATGTGACATCATCCCTCTCACGAAGATAGTAAAACACATCTCATAAACATCTCATCATATGTAATCATGAATTAGGGTTAGTGAAATCATAATCATCATCAAAACCATGATAAATCTAATCTATCAATAATCCATCACATAGTAAGCATATGGAATCCATCGAGCACATATATCCATCAAATCACATGATCAATAATCATAGGGTCATCATCATATAAATCATCCAAACAAGCATCTGTCCAATAATGTCTAGCATCAATAAGGAGTAACTGAAACACATGAGTAATCATCATCCAAATCATCAAATATAGTCTAGATAAGTGATGTAGGAGCATCCCCGGTTCACAACAATCTTGCATCAACCAAAAACATTTTCCTTTCTGTTTTGTTTTCTGTTTGCAGTTTTAGTTTTCCTTTCTGTGTGTCCCTGTTTTGGCTCATTGGATCCTATGGAGTTGGATTCTACTTGCAGACTTGATCATCTTTCTTTCTTTCAGACCGCATCTCATTTGGATCACTTATCGACAAGATATTGCTACCGATTTCCATGATAGTTTCTTGTTATCGGTCATTCCTTTGTTACCAGTTGCTTGAGACCTATTCTGGTGATCTATCAGAAACCATTCCGAAGCTTGCAGAGCCTTGGGCATTGATTTCAATATTCCTTGGCGCGTGACTGACTTTTTACGTTTCATCATTTCGATTTTCTAGAGGAATCTCTTGGCGGAGGCCGACCTTGTTCATTTTGCATGTTAGGTCATGTTCTTCGGGTTTTGATCCCTTTTGGGCTGACTGGATCCTTTGGATCGATATATATATATATTTGTAATCATGCTTTAAAATGGAATCAATGAGAATCAATCAGAGTATCAGATAGATAGACTGTGCATAGAAGATAGATCTTTCGATTCAAGGTTCCGATTGTGACCTATTCTACTAGGCCTCTGTACTGGTATGTTGTAACTCAGTTGTTACCGGTTGGATGTAATCAAATTTCATGCAATAAAACTATCTATTCTGCATTTCCTCCATCATATCTATGTGTTTCCACTGTGTTTACTCTTGCTGATTAGTCTGGATTGATTTCCTTGAGGTTTCTCCTCACCGGTGACTACTTCAAGTGGTATCAGAGCGAAGTTTCATTTCGGAGGTTGTGTGTCCTAATTTTTTGTTGTTGTTGTTGTTGTTGTTGTTGTTGTTTTTGTAGGGTGGTGGATTGTGGATTTGACTTTCAATTGCAGAGGACTAGTGTGAATCAATGATGTGAAGAGGAACTAGGAATGGTGGAGCGCGTGGGAATGCAAACCCTTCTGTGATGGAGATATTGCAAGGAATAAAAATCCAATTGGAAGCCGTGGAGACAGCCCAGAGAAGAGGACGACATATTGAAGATGTAAGTGAAGATATAAGAGAAGAAGCCTCGTTAGAACAAGTAAACCCATCGACAGTTGATACGGATGAAGAAAGGTTTTTAAGGGTTTTAAGTAGGGCTAACACCAAACCTCATTTTACCCCACCAAAATATGATGGGAAGTTAGATTTAGATGAATTGATGGATTGGATCTCAGAGATGGAGAATTATTTTGATTTTGAAAGCACTGCAGAAGAGAGGAAGGTGAATATGCCTGTACCCGGTTGAAATGTCATGCATCTCTTTGGTGGGAGAATTTTAAGACATGGGATCGTATGATTGCTAAGTTAAAATCAAAGTTTGTTTCAGTGAATTATCAAGTGGATTTGTTTCGAAAGTTGCAGAATTTGAGACAAAAGGAATCTAGTGTGAAGGAGTACACCGAAGCATTTTACAAAATGAACATTAGTTCTAGAACTGTTGATGATGAAGTTGAACAAATTTCAAGATATTTGAATGGATTGCAGATGTCTATACAAGATGAACTCAGTATGATCAAATTGGAGAGTGTTGAAGAGGCTTACCAGTATGCACTAAAGGCTAAAGATAAATTGAACAAAAGACATGAGCACAGACAAAGAGGTAGAGGTGGAAGGTTTACCAGAGGAAGATTTCAAGGAGGAAGAGGATATACCAGAGGAAGAGGAACCATTACAGATCAAAACAAGGACAAGGAAGTGAGAAAAGAAGGTAATTCATAGAGGAAGGATGATAGAAATTTCTACCGGAGGAGAGAACCAAATGGTTACCAAAATGAGATCTTTGGAAGACAAGACAAGAGGAAATTTAGAGGAAATTTATTTAAGTGTGGAGGAGAAGGACACCATGCATTTGAATGTAAGAAGACAAAGGCTGCTGAAAGAGAAGAAGTGGTGGAAGAAAAACCGAACGGATTAGACAATATGCTAGAAGATGGAGAACTGCTGATGATGAGGAGAGCTTTGTGTCATGCCGAAGGAGATGAAGAACCCTTGCAAAGGAAGAATTTGTTCAAGACCAGATGTAAGGTATCCAGTAAGTGTTGTAAAGTTGTTATTGATAGTGGTAGTTTAGATAATCTTGTTTCAGAAGAGATGGTGAATAAGTTGAAATTGGAGAGACTGAAACACCCTAAGCCTTATCAGATAGCATGGATTCAGGATGAACATAAGTTGTTAGTAAGTGAATAGTGTTTGGTAAAATTAAAAATTGGGAATTATCATGATGAAGTTTAGTGTGATATTATGCCTATGGATATTTGTCATCTTTTGTTGGGAAGACCTTGGCAGTTTGATAGACAGGCAATACATGATGGGAGAAAAAATACATACACTATCATGGCCAATGGGATAAAGCAAACCTTGTTACCTTTGGAAGAACCTTTGAAGAATAAAGTCTGTACAAATGCCATAATCTATTTAGTAGATGGAAGGAAATTCATGGATGGACTGAGACATGAGAATGTGTGTTTTGCCTTAATTCCTAAGAAGACTGAGAGACTGAAACCAAAAGAAGAGCACCCGTAAGAGATAAGAGATTTGCTGACATAATATGAATACATCATTTTAGATAATGTACTTGATGGATTGCCACCTACTAGAAGTATTAATCATTGCATAGATTTGATTCTGAGAGCTAGTTTGCCTAACAAAGCTGCACATTAGTTGACACCAACAGAGAATGAAGAACTGAATAGACAAGTGTAGGAGCTGTTGAAGAAAGGTTTGATCAGGGAGAGTTTGAGCCCTTGTGCAGTACCAACAATATTAGCACCTAAGAAGAATGGATAATGGAGGATGTGTACCGATTCAAGAGCAATAAACAAGATCACAGTGAAATACCAGTTTCCTTTGCCTAGGATGGATGACATAATGGACTGTTTGAGTGAAGCAAAATAATTTACAAAGATAGATTTGAAGAGTGGATATCATCAGATCAGGATCAGAGAAGGTGATGAGTGGAAGACAACATTTAAGACAAATGAAGGACTATATGAATGGTTGGTGATGCCTTTTGGATTGACTAATGCACCAAGTAATTTCATGAGGTTAATGAATGAGGTATTGAAGAAATTCTTGGGTAAGTTTGTTATTGTGTATTTGGATGACATTCTGATTTTTAGTAAAACAAAAGTGGAGCATTTGTTGTAGTTAAGACAAGTTTTAAAGAGGTTGAGAGAAGAAAAATTGTTGATCAATATCAAGGAGTGTACTTTCATGAAGGATGAGTTAATCTATTTAGGATTTGTGATATCTGAGGATGGTTTTAAGATGGAGCCTGAGAAAGTGAAAGCCAATGTTGAGTGGCCTACACCAAAAAGCATTGGGGAGGGAAGATCATTTCATGGGTTGGCTAGTTTTTATCAGAAGTTTATCAGAAATTTTAGTTTTGTTTGTAACCCTATGACTAAGACCATGAGAGGAGATAAGAAGGAATTCAAGGGGACCAACGGAGCAAACAAAAGTTTTGAATTTTTAAAGCAGAAAGTGGTTGAGTAACCTGTGTTAGCTTTATCAGATTTCAATAAGGTATTTCAAGTAGATTGTGATGTAAGTGGAACAACAATAGGAGCAGTCTTGAGTCAAGAAGGGAGAGCAGTAGCCTATTTTAGTGATAAATTGAATGATGCCCGGAAGAGATATTTAGTGTATGATCAGGAATTTTATGCCATAATTAAAGCCTTGAAGAAATGGAGACACTACTTGTTGCCTAAGGAGTTTGTGTTGTATACAGATCATCAAGCTTTGCAGTATTTGAACAATCAAAATAAGTTGAATCAGAGACATATGAGATGGGTAGAATTCTTGCAGAGTTACACCTTTTTGTTGAAGCATAGAAGTGGAAAATCTAACAAAGTTGTTGATGCATTGAATAGGAGAAGGAATTTGTGGACAGAGATGAGAGTGACAGTATTAGGTTTTGAAGATTTGAAGAACTTGTATGATGAAGACCCGGATTTTGCAAAACCTTGGAAAGCATGTAGAGAATCGATTATGGTTGATAGGAGAAAATAGTTGGATTATTTCATTCAGGATGGGATGTTATTCACTGGAGTTCAGTTGTGCATACCTAAGAGTTCCATGAGAGAACCTAATAAAAGAGAAACATATTGGAGGTTTAGACGGACAATTTGGCATTGACAAAACAGTTGCATTGGTGAGTGAGTAGTACTTTTGGCCCCAGATTCATAAGGATGTTAAGAGATATGTGCAGAGTTGTAGAGTTTGTCAAGTTGCAAAAGGTAGTAGTCAGAATGTGGGATTGTATAAACCTTTGACAGTATCGGTAAGACCTTGGGAGGATATAAGCATTGATTTTTTACTTGGATTGCCTAAGACACCGAGAGGGAATGATTTTATATATATGGTAGTGGATAGATTTTCAAAGATGGCTCATTTCATACATGGTAAGAAGACATTAGATGCATTACATGTAGCAGACCTATTTTTCAAGAAAGTGGTGAGATTGCATGGATTACCTAAGAGCATAGGTTTAGACAGAGACACTAAGTTTGTTGGCTATTTTTGGAGAACACTTTGGAAGAAGATGAATACAGATTTGAAGTTCAGTTCTACTTTTTATCCACAAACTAATGGACATACATAAGTTGTTAACCAGAGTTTGGGAAACTTGTTGAGATGTTTAGTGGGAGATAAAACTAGAAGTTGGGATTTGATCCTTGCACAAGTAGAGTTTGCCTATAACAATTCAGTGAATAGAAGTACCAGAAAAACACCTTTTGAGAAATTTACCAGAGTGCATCCTAGAGGAATAAAAGAATTGAGAGACACTAGAAGTGAAGACCAGAAGAGTTCAGAAGCAGAAGATTTTGCAGATCACATGGGAGCATTGCATATTTAGGTTAAACAACATTTGCAAGACATGAACAAAAAATATAAGAAGGCAGATGAGAAGAGGAGACATAAGGAATTTGAAGTTGGCAATGACATGATGGTATATTTGGGAAAAGAGAGATCCCTAGTTGGAACTTATAGTAAGTTGCAAATGAAGAAGTTTGGACCCTGTAAGATTTTGAGGAAGTTCAATTCTGGAAATGCATATGAAGTTGAGCTACCGGATAGTCTAAGTATTTCACCTATATTCAACATTGCATATCTTCATGAGTACCATGAACCAGAATTCAGTGAGGATAGTGTTGTAGACCTTGAGAAACAATTTCCCTAGAAGGAACCAGATCAGATTGAAGAGATTTTGGATAGTGGGATTGGGCATAGTACCCGTAACAGTCAGTACAAAGAATATCTTGTGAAGTGGAAGAGCGAACTGGTTGAAGATTGATCTTGGATTTATTAGGTAGAGGTAGACCACCTTGGTTTCCCTCTGGCCCCAGCAAAGTGAGAGGTTCACTTTTTCATTAACCTCGAATGTTTGATGCAGGTGCATCCTCAGTTCATAACAATCTTGCATCAACCAAAAACATTTTCCTTTATGTTTTGTTTTCTGTTTGCAGTTTCAGTTTTCCTTTCTGTGTGTCCCTGTTTTGGCTCACCAAATCATGTGGAGTTGGATTCTACTTGAAGACTTGATCCTATTTCTTTCTTTTAGACCACATCTCATTTGGATCACGTACCGATAAGATATCGCTACTGGTTTCCATGATAGTTTCTTGTTATCGATTGTTCCTTTGTTACCGGTTGCTTAAGACCTATTTTGGTGATCTACCGGAACCCATTTCGAAGCTTGCGGATCCCTAGGCCTTGATTTTGATGTTCCTTGGCATGTGGCCGACCTTCTACATTTCATTCTTTGGATTTTCTAGAGGAATATCTTGGCAGAGGCTGACCTTGTTCATTTGGCATGTTAGGTCTTGTTCTTCGGGTTTTGATCCCTTTTGGGCCAACTGGATCTTTTGGATCGATATATATATTTGTAATTATCCTTTAAAATGGAATCAATGAGAATCAATCAGAGTATTAGATAGATAGACTGTGCCTATAAGATAGAAAATTTGATTCAAGGTCCCAATTGTGACCTATTCTACCAAGCATGTGTGTCGGTATGTTGTAATCCAGTTGTTACTGGTTGGATGTAATCAAACTTCATGCAATAAAACTATATGTTCCACATTGCCTCCATCAAATCTGTGTGTTTCCATTGTGTTTACTCTTGTTGATTGGTCTGGATTGATCTCCTTGAGGTTCCTCATCACCGGTGACTTCTTTAATAAGTCTATCAAGCATGAAATAAAAGTCAACTCTAGTCAAAACAAGTCAAGTCAAGGGTGGACACTACAAACAATGCCACATCAATAGCACACATAACACCAAGGTTTTTGACGTGGAAAATCTATTTAAGGGAAAAACCATGGTGGTAACCTACTCATAATGAGATAATACCCTATTAGGAGTAAATGTGAATATTACAATGGGAATGCACATGCATTGAGCTACACTGCCTAGATCTCACTACTCAAAATAAGAAACCCAGAGAGGCTACAACCTTAAGGGAAGGCTCACTACCTTACAAGAAGTCTCATTGGCTTACAAAAATATTCGGACTACAATCCGAATCATATGAACTATTAAAATAGCAACTCCATATGCTTGAGTACAATTCCGATTAAGCTCACTATCAAATCTTCACTACAACACACTTCTTCGCATAACTTTGCACAACTTACCTGCTACTGAATGATTGATACAATATTCGCACATAGCATAATCACTTTCAATGATTATTACATTTATTTATAGAAACCCTTCAACCTATATTTCAAGGTCGGATAAACCCTCAATAGAAATTATAAAGAATATCCTCACACGCTACAACAATACATGCGGACCAAAACAATGTCGGCTAAGACATAGTCTGGATCCAAATAAATACTGCAAATGTGAAACACCTCCAACAATTATGCCTCGATCATCCACAACATGCTACAACCTTCAAGAATGTTGCATAACATGAAGAACATCACCAGACAAGGAAAATATTCAATAACGCACACAATATTCAATGCAGACTACCAATAAGCATAGAACACGATCTACAAACATTCACAAGCAATGTGAATTGCATCACAACCGCAACAACTCGGATCACCAGAATCTTCATCATCTCTCTATCGGAGCACAAGAAAATCAATATAACTGACTGTCAACTTGAAATATTTTCTTTTGGATATCCAAATCATGGAACAAACTAACTAAGGACACACATTAATGTCAAGAACACATTCCACTCATTCGCACTCAAAGATATAACAATTCTAGAGCAATATGGAGCACAAACTAGAATACCAAATAATACGAACAACTGCGTAGCATCCCAATACTGAATCTCATAACTCAATCAAATCATCATGTAGGCCTTTACAAATGGGAACGAACCATCTATAGACAACATACAAAAAACCCTTTAAACCGCATCAGTACATGTGCAATACCAACTCATCCAATCAAACTGCAATATTGGAATACACAGAAGACTTTCCAACAATCTCCTCATCAACAATCTCCACATATGTTGACATCAATGAAAACATATCAACCAATATCTAATATCTCTTATATATGAAACTAGATTATTTCCTTAAGAAATACCATTACGCATCTCATTAAGAATACTATCCATACATATATGCAAGATTATAACAACATACACTTATTTACTTTCAATAGGATTCCATAGTACCAACAGATACAAGGGACATATTATACTACAATAATATACACAACCTAATCGTTCAATCCCCTTTTTCAACATAGGATCTCATTCCTAACATAATGAACATTTCCACCACATGATAGTACGTCTTGTTATTACAAGATCATAGTTTCAACATCATCAAGTACTGATACATAAGAGTACATGGGACAATCACATAGTCTCTTTTGCTACATCACATCCTAATGCTTAAAAATACAAGTTACATAAATACATATTCATATCCACATTTACAAGTCAACATGATACAATATTATCTCTAATACATTGAAGCCAGATCCATAGAGAAACCAAATAATGAAGGATCATTGAGTCCATACCAATCTACAACTACTCATTCATTGCCATATCTCAAGGATAACTAACATTAAATATTAACATCTTTCAAATCAAGGCATACATGATCATTATCATATTCAGTACCATCCACAAGATATACACAAGACATTGCATTCATATCACTCAATCACTTAATTCCTTTCTAATCAAGAATTGCATACATAATTGAATATGCATTTGCAACAATCTCATCCAATACATCTCATTCTAAAATCAACCCGCTATAGGTCCTATTACACATGTTCTCAAGATACTGATAACATAGTCTTATTACAATTTACATCCTTCTTGTGTTACAAAACACATGATATCAATTCCAATTATACAGATTATGCTCCAAGATCCATCCACATGATGAGATAATATAAATCCATGTCCACGCACACAAGCATCCAATGAAGAGAATCTCAATGGAAGAAGGCATCAAACCATCTAATGATGTGGAACCAAATAGGAACCACCCCCTATGCTAGGAGATGACATGAGATTCCAACTCACACTCAAGACCTAGGCTGACACCTAACAACCAAGGGACTCAACATGACATCCACAAGATAACATCAATAATCAAAGATTGAATCACAACACATGGCTAAATCATAAATCAATAAAATTCCATAGGCATAGTCAACAACAAAGGCATAAGGATAATGGATACATGTAGGGAAGAGTGTCATCACATGGTATCCTCATGTGGAATCCACCTCAACCTTGGAGCCAAACAAGAGAGATTGGTCTACCACACTAATGGTCTTCCCAATCTAAGATCCCAAAACCACCTCCATGGGTCTATCCAATTGGGGCACAACAACAACACATTCTTTATCTTGATTATGTGAATTCCTAATTACCCAAACCCACTAATCAATTATTATTATTGTTATCACTTGCAATTAAACCATAAAATCTTCATGTGGTTCCATAGGTCTAGACCCCCACCTAGAGATCTATTGCTCATGACCTAGGTCCTACACATGCAAGAGCCCACTCTCCCAACCATGGACCATAACCTTAGGGTAAAACATACATCAAATAACATAAAAACAATATCATGAAGGCTCACGAAAGACATAAAGATAGTCTCAGCATCACTGATACAAACTGAAGCACAACATGAATCATACACCCAAATGAAAAGAAAAAGCCTCCACCAAATCAACGCAACAATGCATCAAAGCATAAACATGAGATCAAAGGATAAACCAAGAGAAATTACAATCCTCAACAATGAGTCAATAACATCCCACTGGAGCTCTCATAAACATTCCTCAACAATGAGGCATTTTTCCATCTATTGGAGCAACTCAACATATGGACAATATCCTCAATGGTAAGGAAAAATCCCTCTTATCGGAGCTCAAAAATAATTAAGCAAGATCACAAGACACCATAGACAACTTAGAGAAATTCAATACAATCTAAAAATACCTCTGGAGAATGCACAAATCCCAGAAAATCACTCACACAAGCTAAATCGACATTCCCTACACCTCTGGAGCAGTTCAACGCTACTAGTTCATTGTTTAGCACCCTTGGTACCTAGATTGATTTTTTTGGTTGATTCCCCAATGTTCTAGGTTGATTCCCCTGCGTTTTGGGTCCATTTGTCAACATTTTGGGTTGTTTAAGCAACGTTTTTTTTATAAAAGTACATAAAATCAAGTAAAACTTACAAATGAGGAAGGGACACTTGCCCAGGTCTTCACAGGAGCTCAAAATGACCCAAAAGCACACCCCAGAAGGTTCAAGAGATCAAAAAATCCTAAGGGAAACACAAGGTTAAGAAATTACATACTCATAGAGAGAAAGTATCATAAAAAAGACTCTCCAAAAGTACTCATTTTAACACCACATTTGCACATCAACAAGGGGAGACTCAATAACACTATAATAGCCACAAAGAAGAATTACTAAGGCTATCCCAAGCCCATACACACTCTCAGACCTTCCCAAATGGTCATTTGCCCAAAAATGCAAGTCACAGTGAAACAAGAATAACTCTTGACAAGCTACAGGAGACCCAAAGCTCTCAATTACAACATTGTAACAAGAGAGATGCAGAAAGCACAACAAAAAGGGAAAACTAACTCCATAAAAATTCAAGGGAGATAATCACCAAATCATTAAAGAGAAACACAAAATAAACACTTCCCGACAACCAATATTTTAAAATTTTGAAAACAACCAAAAGCAAATCTATTTTTCCAAAATCTGTTCCCAAACCCAAATTTAATCTTTTAAATATCAATTCTAATCTGCCAAGCAATCTTTAAACAACTCTAGAATACAATCATTGAACAGGAACAATGCAGAAAAGTTTTCTTTCTGGAAATCAAATGCGAAAGATGAAGAAGCCAACCTGGAAATCGCAATCCAACAAATGTAGATTTGAAGAAGAGAAAATCCAATAATCCAAGCAAGCCAATCTTCAATCCAAGCTCCCAATCGAATTCAGAATCCAAAATGCAAATCGAAATCCTCTAGATGGTTACTCAACAACATTCACAGAAAACTAAATAAATAAAAGTTAAACTCCAAACTATAGAGAAATTCCAACCTATCAGAAAATTTGGTAAAACATTATATTATACCTACCATGCATGGTTTCGAGGTAAATATTATTTAATTATATTATTTACTTACCCATTCAAAAATAACCAATCAAATACAAGGGTAGGTAAACTTAATATTATATCTATTTATACAAATAATATTAATGTATCAATATAATCAAAATAGATTATTAAACAATGATAAATTATTAAATAATAAATCAATAATAATTTACAATAAATAAATAATACAACTATATTAAATCCAATAAATTAATCTCAATAATCAAATAAATGAAAACAATAAATAGATAAATAATAAATAGATCATTAAACAATAAATCAAGTAAATCAAATAGATTAATTAAATTAATCTAAATTAAATAAATACAAACCTCAACAATAAATAATTATCCATTAATTAATTAACCAAATAAATAAACAATAGTCATACTATAGGATAAATTAATTCAAACATTAATAAATTACATTATCCCATTTGTAGACACCTAAAAATGGTCAACGCTTGCGGAATCATACTTTAACATTTGCGCATTGCCTTATTTTAGGGTTTTTGCGTCGCATTAACATTTCTCCTATGATTCACACTTGGTCTTTATCATTTGCGAGCATCGAGTCATTCTTCTGCATTCTTCAGTTGTCTCGCTCTCAAATTCGGTCTTGTTGACAACAATCTTTAGTCATTGATTTTGGTCAATCTTATCCTATCGCATCAATGTGCGTGCTTATTTGTCATCATTTTGGACATCATCAATCCTAATTAGGGTTTTGTCCTCTTATCAATCTTATCATCACACGATCGATTTGTCATCGATCGTTATCCTCTTTTTCAATTTTGTCGTTTTGCGGTCTATTTGTCATCGATCGTCGATCGTTGTCCTCTTTTCAATCTTGTCGTTTTGTGATCGATTTGTCATCGATCGTTGTCATTTTCAATCTTATCATCATGTGATCGATTTGTCATCGATCGTTGTCGTTTTCAATCTTGTCATCTTGCGATCGATTTGTCATTGATCGTGGTCATTTTCAATCTTGTCATTTTTGCAATCTATTTTGTCATCAATCATTGTCGTTTTTGTCATTTTTGTGATCGATTTGACCTAATTGTCATCCTTGCATTTCTAATTCATCTCCTAAGGTTTTATGATTTATTAATTTAATCTTGTTTGGCATTTTCCCTCTAGGTTAAATAATTTATTTATTTATCCTAAGTCTTCTTATCACAATTAAATATTTATTTAATTGGCTAATTAATTCCCTCTCTTTGTGTGAATTAATTGATGAATGAAAAATTGTTAATTAATTCACTTATTATTCCTAATTTCCTCATTTTCTAATTTTCCTAATTCTTAATTTCCTCATTTTCTAATTTCCTAATTTCAATTTCCACCTAATTAATTTCTCTCTAGTCTTTCTCTATTTTTGTGCTTCGATGGAAGCATGAATTTCTCATGCGTCATACTTTTGGCATAGCAAGATGCCATAAGCTTCTAGTCCTCTAACCTTTGCATTGGCAATATGTCATAATTTATGACATAGAAGGTGTCATAACCTTCTTCCTTCAACTCAATTTTGCCATTTTGAAATCAATTGCCTAAATATCAATTTCATGCTAATCTTGTCTTTTCTCCAATTTATCTATAGATTGGATGAATTTCTTCAATCAAAGTCCCTACCTATTCGAATCAATCACACTTTGAGTATTCTTACGCTACTTGTCAATCTTGCTTTCACATTAGGTTTATGCACTTGAAGGTGATATCCACAAACAAAAGCTATTTGAAGAAGAAAGAAGGACAATGGAGCCACATGAAGGAGACATTCAGATCTGCATTTGGTTTGCTTAGTTTTTAATCTTGAATGTTTTACTTTCATGTCTTTATTGAGTGTGTTTAGGATTGATCATTGCATTTGAGCTTTCGTGATTGAGCTAGATTAGTATTGATTTGCTTGTGATGATTTCCGATTTCCTAGCTATTCCCAAGTCCTATAGGATAACTTTTCATTGTACCAATAACATTGCAAAATATGAAGCACTGGTCACAGGACTCTGAGTAGCGGTCCACTGGAACATTACACATTTACAAGTCTATGGAGATTCTCAGTTAGTCATTCGTCAAGTGAATGATGACTACGAAACAAAAGATGAAAAGCTTATTCCCTACAAGCATATGGTATATTTCTTCAAGACAAAATTCATGGCTATCCATTTCAGTCAGGTTCCAAGAATGCAAAACATGTCAGCAGATGCGATGGCTACGATTGCTTCCATGATAAATATGCCCCATAATATGGACAAATGTGAATTTTTGGTTGAACAGTTGCTTGTCCCTTCTTTTGACATTCCGACAGCAGATGTGATGTGCGCTCTTGTTGGTCCTAACTCCCTGTGGTACAATGATGTATATCAATATTTAAAATCCCAAACCTTACCACCTAACCTTTCTGCTAACCAACACCGAGCCTTCATCCGATAGACGGCCAAATATGTCATCATTGCCAACACCCTTTACCGTCGTTCCTTTGACCATACCCTCCTCAGGTGTTTGGATTCTGACGAAGCACATACGGCTTTACACGAGGTTCACGATGGTATATGTGGGGGCCATTTCAATGGTCTTAGCTTAGCCAGAAAGTTGATTCGTGCTAGGTATTATTGGCCCACTCTGGAGAAGGATGTTCATGATTTTGTTAAGAAATGCTACAAATGCCAGATCCATGGAAATTACATTCATGCACCAGCCCAAGAGCTTCATTCTGTCATATCTCTGTGGCCCTTTTCTCAATGGGGATTGGATCTTATTAGCAAGATTCACCCGACATCTGCAAATGGACACAAGTTCATCATTACAACCACAAAGTATTTTACAAAATGGATCGAGGCTATCCCCATGACCTATATCACTGGTGTGCAAATTTCAAAATTCCTATTGAATTATATCATATGCAGATATGGGGTTCCCCTTGCCATAGTCACAGATAATGGTCATCCCTTCAAGAATAAAGATGTCAAGGAACTCTGTGAAAAGTTTCATATCCAACACCGTTTCTCCAGTCCATACTATCCACAGGGTAATGGTCAAGCCGAAGCATCAAATAAAACCATTATCAAGATCCTGAAAAAGGTTGTCAATGACGCTGGTCGAGATTGGCATGTACAGTTGAATCCAGCACTATGGGCCTATCACACTTCTATCCGCACACCTACTAGTGCAACACCTTATTCTTTGGTGTATGGTGCGGAAGCCAATTTACCCTTGGAAGTGGAGATTCCTTCCTTGCGTGTTTCCTTGCAACATCTGATTGATGATGAGACGCACAGAGTCTCTTGGTTGCATCAGCTTGAAATGTTAGATGAGAAACGTTAGACAACCTTGACACATTTGCAAGCATATCAAAACCGTCTCCATCGCTCTTATAATAAGAAGGTCAAAGGGCGACACTTCGAAGTGGGAGATCTGGTTTTAAAGGCAAATCCTAAGAATGCACAATCTACTGACATCATCAAAGGCAAATTTGAACCTAATTGGGTTGGGCCTTTCATAGTGACTGTAGCCTATGGCTCAGGGGCATATCAGCTTGCCACCCCAGAAGGTGAACCTTTGTCTGATCCTGTCAATAGCATGCACCTTCGCAAGTATTGGGCATAATGTTCTATCAGCTCCTTTTCAAATATGATCTTGAAAAAATACAAAAAAATCAAAAAAAGTGAAAAAATACAAAAAAAAAAAGTGAAAAAATAAAGAAAAAAGAACAAAAAGAGTAAAGAAAAATGATTCGCCCTCTGGTGAAAACCTGGCAAACAGGTGCTTTGGGCAAGTACCATGGTGAAAACCTAGCAATCAGGCACCATGTGTAATGAGATCATTGCTTCGTCATCTATCATGACCTCTAGCTATGCTTTTTCTCAGCCGGTTTATCATGCCTATCTTTGTCTTGACCCAATGTTCTGTTCCAGGCCCGTGATTGGTCAACATCATTGTCTTGCATACTCCAGTTTCTTGTACATATGTTTCGGTCTTGACCTCTGTATATGTCCTTCAGATGTGTGTTGGGTGCATTCCCCTTGTCATGATCAATCATTGGAACTTTTGAATTTAAAATGTCCTGAAAAAATGAAAAAAAAAATTGAAAAATGTCCTGAAGAAATAAAAAAAAAATTGAAAATGTCCTGAAAAAAATCCCTAAAAAGTCAAATAAAGTCCTGAAAAAATGAACAAAAAAAAAAATTTCAAACATCAAAAATCCAAAAACAATTTCTTTGGCATTTTGCATTTTTTCAATAACATATCCCCTTTGTGTAGAGACAGATCACTGAGCATCCCTCCAACGACACGCAATTAATCACAACATTGTGCTTTAATGGAATCATGCGTTAACAAATGAACTTTTTCAATCAAACCAGACATCCAAACTGATCACAATTGTCTTCTCAATCGAACATCAACATCAATATCATTTGACTTTGTTACTACTATCATGAGTCTTATAAATGGGCCTAGAATTGGTTTCAATATAACACCAAGGGTTAGCATTATGTGCCCAATGGATAATTAGATCTGTTGAAGGAAATTAAGTGTAGAAGGTTTTGATTAGATGTTACATTTTTTATGCAATGCCTAATGGGCATCAAGGTTGGGATAGTCTTAATCTCTATACCCTTCTTATAATGAATGAATTTATTTAGATTTGGAGAAATTTTATTATTAAAAGCATACAAAAAGCCTAGGAGGTCATTAAACCTTGCCTCTTATGGGATGACAATGAATTTTATAAGGGATTATCTATCAATCATCAACCTATTTGGTGTTTTATTATTCTTTCTTGTCAATACCACCTACTTGGTAAGGTTCCATGGATTTGTGCTTTAAAATTATCTAATAGGGGTATCAAGATTCTACTTGGTCTTTTTTACAAGAAGACCAATAATTTTCTCTCTTAGCCTCATGCCAAATTGAAATACAAGAACTCTAACTAGGGTTGGAGATTTACCAAAATATTATTGAATTGTTTCCTCCCAATAATTTACTTCACAAACTAGAGCTTCGACTTATCAAACTTTGGTGAAAGAATTAAAAATGGTTCCCAAACACACCATTTCACAGTTCTATAAACCTCATAAGGGATAGGCTTGACTATCTCCACATCTTCACATGGTGCATAAATTGAATCATAAATGGCTTCTCTAGTCTTTACTAAGCTCTTAGAAATGCAAGTTTTAGACTACATGGTTGGATTTCCTTGAGCCAAAGCTTTCCCAGTTTTCTTGTAGCATTATTTATTACAATTTTCCCATTGTTAACATATCGATTCATATAGGAGTTGTCAATCCTCATTGTCTATTATATGGACAATAGAAGATTATTGACCACCTTTTTTGGTTTTATTCTAGAGATTAAGAGGCTTATAATTAGATTTATGAATTTTTCAAGTCTTTTAAAACAATTATAACTTTAAAGAAACCCTCCCAAAATATATAAAATATTGTTGAATTGTGTCCCAATGCATTGAGTTTTTTAGCGAATGCATATCCATTTTAGAGGGAAAATAAAAATTATGATAAATTTATTCATGTTTGCCAATAATATTAGATTTTTTTGGAAAATTATATATTCTTAAAAAAAGATAATTTAGTTGATGAATTATTTATTAATTTTAAAAAATGTTGGGTGAGCTATCTAACAATATTTAAAAAAATCATAAAGAAGCTAGTGAAATATTCACATTAGAAGACATGGATTAAATAATCCAACAATGTTTAGCTAGATAAAGATTGAATTATTTAACAAATACTACATCGGATGCACCTATTCTGGCTCCAAAAGTGCACTGTTGCACGACGGATAACTTTCGTGGTATATAGACTGAATAACTAAAAAATAGGCACACAATGGCTGCAGAGCTCGATATAATAGTTGCAACCATTGTCCCCCACTATCGTGTAACACGAAAGTTATCGGTGTACGATGGTGCCGTTTTGAAACCAGAATAGCTATAGTCTACTCCATCATTGGGATGAACATAGATTGATGACGTAAGTTGTATTCCTAGTGAAATTTTGACACATTCATATTTGGAGATAAAAATTTCAGAAATAGGTATTACTGGTTGATATTATAATACCTTATATCATGCATGCAAAAATATCATAGTGAAAGGAAATAAATTATTTTAACAACATTGGTGAGATAATTAATGAATAGAAATATTTATGCAATTATAGAAATATAGAGAATTTTTATAAATATTCTTCATTACCTAATTAATAATGATTAGTGAGTTGAGTTGTATTCTATCTTGAAGTTTTAATAGATGCACATTTTGAGATTAACGTTCTACAATATGTCCATTTAATTGATAAGCATTGATGATTGAGTGACATTTGTAATCTTGTAAGTATGTAGATTAAAATATTTTAAAATTTTAAACCTTCATCAATTTTAGTGACTAAATTGTGTACAAAAGGTAAGTAATGCTCGCTTGGGTGATAATTAAATAACAATTTTTAATAAATATCTTGCATAATATGATATATGATGATCAATGACTTACATTCTATTTAAAGATGAAGGTTTGATCCACCATACTTTGAGTTAATTTTTTGAGTAGGCCTACTAAAGAGACAAGTGTCAATGAATGAAAGACACTTTGACTTGTCATGAGTTGATATTTATACAGGGGAAGGGTACCAATGTGGAAATAGTTCCAATAGTGGACAACTTTTTGTCAACTCAACCCCTCGTTACTAGATTATAAAGGGGCCCAAAAAATGATAATGAAAAGTTCATTAATGAATATCACATGTACCAATAGTGGATAATTTTTTAGCTTTTTTGACAATAATTATCCCATTTGTGCACCAATATTGGGACATTTGTGCATAACTATTGGGGCATTTGTCCACTACTACTAGACTACTACTGGATATTTTTAGTTATCAACTATTGGTGCAAAGGTGATTATGTATCGAGTGACACTTTTAAATGACCACTTTTTGACCTTTGTGGACATAGCGAATTCCACAGCGTGCATCGTTACTACCTAGAATCCAGATCCTTAGTTATAAGCTTTTAAGTCATATACATAGACAACAAAAAAAAATTAAAATTTGATGTACGGTTTGAGAGTTAAAAATGCCCAAATTTAGCTATGTCCACTATTGGTACCCTTCCCCTATTATTAATTTATTAACCTTTAGAAATATTAGTGATTAAATATTATGGAAGGTAAGTGATGAGACTTTTTTTTTTCATATATATATATATATATATTTGACATCATCCAGTTTATATGATGATTAATTGATTACATTTCTTTTCTAGGATTAAGTTTTTACACACCCACATTTGAGTTAAAGTTTTTGGAATATGACTACTAAAGAGACATGCACCAATAATTGAATGATACTTTGACTTGTTATGGCTTAGAACTCATATATTATTATTTTAAATTAACTTTGATTGAAAAAATTAGGATCATAGTTTAGCATCGAAAATTGCACTGGCTTACACTTTTGTCATCACCTAGGTCTCACTTTGGCATCCCAACTTCTGATGCCTGATTACAGTGTTGATTATGTTCACACCACATTCCAAACTCACATTTTCATCACCTATCCATTGCCCCCCCATTCTGGAATCCTGATTTTTAGGACAATAGCATGGATGCCTTGGTCCTAAATTGGGAATAGGGCAACTTGTGCCTTGGTCCTAAATTAAGACCAGGGTGTACCACACTCTAGTCCTCCTAATCAATCCCTATATTGGGGCCTCACAATGGTCATTGTATATGATGAAAATGGATGATGAAAAACAATAATATTGAAATAATAACAAATATCCAACCACAAAACCCTAGCCTAACAATGAAAAGGATCCACCATACACAAATGAAGATACCTAAGACCATGCGAATCAATAAAATATATCAATGTATACTATTCACATGTCTAGTTTTCAATCTCGAGTTCTTCCTATCTCCACTGATCTTGTTTGATGTATTTGCTCTCATAACAAAAAATGGAAATGTGGTTGATAGTTTGATCGCAAGAAGACTTGATTGCATAAAAGATTTTGACAATTAGGGTTGATAATGAAGGAGAGTGTCGTCTTATATAGAGAACAATGTAAGAAATTGAGGGATAAGATTAAGAGGTGTAAAGATAAATGATTGGCTAGGATTAAAGGGTAGGTAGAGGAAATAATTAAATGATAAGGGGGTAGGTAAGAGAAGAATTAAAAGATGAATGACATGTGTCATGTGTAGAAAAGGCTAATGAATTAATTAAATAAATAAAGAATTACTTAATTAATAGAGGAAGTGGGATCAATTAAATAAATAAAATATTTATTTATTTAATTTAGGAAAAAAACAATTTAAATAAATAAAAGTATTTATTTAAATGAGGAAAGGCTAGAAGAGGATTAATGAATTAATTAAATAAATAAAGATTTAATTGATTAATAAAAAGCTTAGAATAAAATAAATAAATAAATAAATAAATAAAATATTTATTTAAATTAAATAGGATAATTTTAGGTGTCTACATTTTGCCCCTCTTTGAGACAATGCAGCTTGTCGTGTTGGTTCAAAGAACAAAAAATGATACATACCCCAAGACAGGAATGATATGCCCCCTCGAGAGATTGGATGGAAAAATTGAAAGGGTTGCAGACAATCTCTCGATAAGAAAGAAAGGCTAGAAAGGACTAACAAGATAGGGTGACAAGGTCACACAGAAAAAAGAGACTAACACGAGAGATCAAGATTAAGGCACCTATATGATAGGGCAGAAGGAAAAACATCCACATTTGCATCCACACACCTAAGAAATCAGAGTGCAGAGAGAGAGCTTAGAGAAGTCAAAGCAGTCAATGACAATTGATAGAGTTCACAGGTTTGATTGAGTTCGTCGATATCAGAGACCAGATAACATGGGTGAGCCAGTAAGTACCTCAAAGCCTCTTTGTACGTTTTTGCATTTATTATTATCATTAATGCACTTTAGGGTAGATAAGAAAAAACACGAAATCGGTAAAAGTCTGCATAAGCGCATCTAGGCCAGTGCTAGGTGCGTCTAGGTAGGATAAGTGCGTCTACATTAGGTTTGGTCACATATGTGCATTTAATCATGTCTAGGTTTAGATAGGGACGTGTCTATGCCAAGAAGGCACGTCTGTGTCAAGGGGGCATGTTTGCATAATACAAGTGCATCTATGTAGAACAATGACGCGTCTGTGATGTACAGGCGCATCTAGGGCAAGAAACCAAGTCTAGGTTGCTTAAAACCACGTCTGCGTTGTAAAAATGCATTTGTGTCTAAGTAGGCTCAAATCGGTAGTTTTATGATAAACATATGTTGTCAATTGGATAAGCTACTGAAAACATTCATTCAAGTAGGTACCTTAGGGAAGACAAACTGAAAACAAGGCCAAAATTGACAATTTTGTGATAAACATACGTTGCCAATTGGATAAGCTATTGAGAGGATACACTCAAGCAAGACCTTTAAATAGGATCAAGTGTAATGTGATGAACATATACACTAGGATGCAGTGCCATATGATAGACATAAGAACTAGAATAGAAGTAGCACTATGTGATGAACATGAGTACCACTAGGATTGACACGATTGATTTGATTGAATGCAGGAGTACTTGCCCCAGATTGAGTCATGGGAGAGATTCCCTGTGACACATAGGTTACGATTAGAGTTGACCTTTGAGGAGTGGGCAACCATCGAGGTATGGGATTGAGACACATCATGTATCTGCCTAAGATTCGAGTGAACAAAGGATTACTGACTACTCTAGTAGATAGATGGTGCTCTGAGATTTGTTCATTTCATTTGCCAACTAGCAAGATGTCAGTCACTTTAGAGGATCTTGAGGATACCGATCCATGGCGAGTTGGTTCCGTATGACAGGGAGGAAGACATGGATGCACTGAGACGGGCCTTTGCGGACCCAGAGGTGGAGATGAGATTGGGTCATGTTAGTTGGGAGGTTATGCTTTCTATTGGACGTAGACTACTGACAGTAGTTGGAGTGATTAGTGGTTACCTTTGTCTGGACAAGGTGACACAGGGTATGGCTATTGGCTAGGAGAGGACTCTAGAGACACTAGTGACACAACACACTAGGTATGCATCGGGTCCATGTGTGTTATCACACTTATATCACGGGCTTCACCAATTCATGTATCTCAGTAGCTTTTGGCTAGGTTGCGGGGTTACTCTGCTACAAGTTTGGTCATATGAGCACATTGTAGTGACTGGACCAATACACTTCAGAGGGAGAGGACATGGATAGTAATATGCACATTTGTACAATATGATCACTTCCCAACCACAGATTGGGAAGGTGGACTATTGGAGACGGGTGATAGATGACATAGATAGTGTCATATGGAGACCCTATCTTGACTGTGAGGATTGGGAGGAGGACGCTATAGAGCTACCCTATGTCTTTAGGAGAAGGTATCTGATCGAGTGGAAACCATATATACTGGATAGACATCTGATTGACAGGGTATGCAGGCAGTTTGGGTGAAAGAAGAGGATGCCTCGAGGATCAGGAGAGTTTATGCTAACAGTGCAAGAGCAGGCTCATAGGGGGACAATTTTATCTTATGATGTTGTTACACAATTTGAGAAGTTAGTTCTGATGCCTTGGGATCTACAAAGGGATGTGGTCGACACAGGCACATATGTGGAGTATGCAACTTACTTTGCAGGACATCCAGTATAGAGGTTGACTGATCCAAATGAGCCTTTGGTAGCCGAGGATGATGATGATGATGAGGACAGAGGTGGGGGGAGATGGTGGAGGCAAGGAAGAGGAGCAGTGAGGAGGGTGGTGAGGGGCAGGGGTGGATAGAGGGATGCTAGAGAGAGGGTTGAGGAGGGACAAGATCCACAAGGAGGGAGTCCACTGAGGGGGAGAGGAGGACAAGTCCTACAAGTTGGTGGACAGGTACAAGGACAGACACAGGGATAGGCTAGGCAGGAGGAGGGTGCCTAGGGTGTAGATGAGGAGGAGGATGAGTTGCTAGCATTGCAAGAGATTGCAGTGGGATGGGCTGATGAGATTGAGGATCTCAAGAGAGATGAGACTTGATTGAGGCGACAGTTAGCAGAGTTGCAGAGGGAGAGAGATCAGGCCATTCAATGATATATTGTCATAGAGGAGGCACTGGGGTAGGGAGAGAAACATGAGAGGGGGATCACAAAGAAGGTTATGCATATGTCCTACGGGCAGGGGAGGACATTGGATACTAGAGAGACCTATATTACGCAACAATTCCTCCAGAGCTCAGGGCAGAGAGTTATAGGAGAGCCTCTTTGACGATGACCACCGGGAGAGACAAGAGTTAGACATCCAGTGGTGGGGTCATGGGTCCACCTGCACCACCAGGAGGAGGAGACAGAGGAGGGGACAAACAGGGTGATCCTGGAGCAAGGACTTCGAGAGCTTAGATTCCTTTGAGGCCAGTTGGCTCCGAGGGAGGGTCTTCATCATAGCTCTCTTGGATCCATTTTGTATCATTTTTTGTATGATGATGTAGACACCTTTGGCTGATTTTGTAGCCATAAGAGATATTGACATCATTGTATCATGACACTTATTATTTTTTAATATATATATGAGATGATCCATCCTTGCGGCAGCTATATGCATGTGCACTATGTGTTTGTGATTCTATATGCTTGTATGATTCTATATGATATGCATATTTTTATAATGATGCTATGATGCTTGTGATGATGATTATGATATGGATGCAAAATATATACATGATGAGATGCATTATTATTCTGTTCTTTTATGTTTTGAATTTACTAAATGCATATGGATATATAATAATGATTTGATATGATTATTTACATGATGAGATGCAATGCACGATGTGTTATTATTTTGGCAGTTTATGTTTTATATATGAGAATGAAGATACTAACCAATGATATACGTAGGATGTGATGCTATTGTGATATCTATATGTATATATGAAATGAGATATGCTAACATGTGATGATGCAGGTGTAAACTACATGAAATGTAGATATTTTTGGTGTGTCATTATACTCAGCCATGCGATAGCAGGGTACATGGAATCAAGGAAGGACGATGGAGGACAATCACGAAAGGGGAATGGAAGGTAGAATATATGGAAGTGAAAGAGCTTCTTGAGCTTTATCATCATTGAGATTTATTATGGAAAATAGGTTATGACAATTGAGGTATAGGTTAGACACATAAAGTCATTGTACCCATTTGCATGAAGATCCGATAGTTGCAAACAAGGAATGCCCCAGTTCACACTAGACTCACATTGTCCTCATATCCTTGGACAAGTCATAGAATTACTAAGAGACAATCCACATACAACAAAACAATAGTAGGTGAATCATATCCCATCCTCGCCTTTCTAGTCAAAGACATCCTGGAGAAATAATTTATAGTCAGAGACATCTTGGAAAAGCTAAAAGACATGTCACCAAAATATAAAATCAAAAGAAAACCAAGACTTGACACCAACACATAATGAAATCTTCAAGTTATTTGTGTTTCTTGGCACATATGTTGACATGTTTGATTTGGTCACAATGTTGTCATCCTAATAAAGGACAGATCATGTTGAAAACCATGTTGCTGCCAAAGTCTTGTGAAAGATTTGATTTGTTGAAAGCCCACCGCTGCTTGTGTCTCATCTAAAACTGATTAAATCCATAAAATAGATACTTTATTGCAAAGAAGAATGGAACTTTATTGTGAATTGGCGATGCAAGTGATCCTTTATTGCGAATTGTGTGTGAAAAAAAGGAGGAAGGAAAAGACGATACTCCTCAAAACATGCGATGCTTAGGGTACCACTTCCATCAGTAGACTAAGGATTTTGCCTCAGTTATAGATTGGACCTGATTTATTATGGAAGGAAAGGGGTGAAAAGGGAGGATTTATTGTGAATGGCTAGCTAATCTTAGGTAGATCAATAACAAGCCATGATGGGAATGGGTAAATTTATTATGGATGGATAGGTTGTGAGTGTGTGCAAAGTGAAAGGATGAGATTGAATCCTGAAGGAGGGAGGAGCAATGTCTCTACACATGGCGCTAGTAACCTAGTTTTCACCAAGGTACTTGCCTAGGGTGCCATCGAAGTGGTTTTCACCATTGGACAGATTTATTTCTCTTTACTTTTTTCAATTTTTCAATTTTTATTTTTTTCTATCACAAGGTGCCTATTTGCCAGGTTTTCACCAAGTAACGATTTTTTTTATTTTTTTATTTTTTGTATTTTTGAATTAAGATATTTTGAAAAGCTATGTGTAAAACCCATGAAGGTGCATACTGTTAATCAGATCTTCCAAAGGTTCTCCATCTAGCGTGGAAAGCTGATATGCACTTGATCCATAGATTGCTATGATGACGTAGGGACCAAGCCAATTTGGTTCAAACTTGCCTTTCTTTTCTTGGTCATGCTGAATTTTAGGATTCTCTCTCAATACTAAGTCACCTACTCAAATGTACGAGGCTTTACCTTATGATTGTATCTGTGACTTATTCTCTATTGATATGCCTTGAAATGATTAAAAGCAGTTTGTCATTGCTCATCCAATAATTCTAGTTCATGTAAGCGAGAGACCTTGTAGTCTTCATCGTTGATTATATCATGCAAAGAAAATCGTAAGGATGGTAACTCGAAATCAATAGGCAAGATAGATTCGACACCATAGACAAGTGAATGAGGAGTGGCTCCAATAGGTCTGCAAACACTTGTGTGATAAGCCCAAAGTGCGGAATTGAGTTGGATGTGCCAATTTCGGCCAGCGTCATCGACTGTCTTTTTGAGGATTCTGAGAATCATTTTGTTAGACGCCTTAGCCTGACCATTACCTTGGGGGTAGTATGGAGTGGAGAAATGATGGTTAATATGGAAATGATCACAAAGTTCACGAACATCCCAATTTTTGAAGGGATGTCCGTTATCAGTGATGATGGAAAGAGGGACACCATATCGATAGATAATGTAGTTGAGGATGAATGTAACAATCTGTTTTCCAGTGACTTGGGTGAGAGGAACGACTTCAATCCATTTTGTGGAATATTTGGTGGCAGTGATAATGAATTTATGGCCATTGGAAGGAGGAGGGTGAATCTTGCCTATGAGATTGAGTCCTCATTGACAAAAGGGCCAAGGAGTCGCGATCGATTGAAGTTCCTAAGTTGGTGCATGAATGAGGTCTCCATGAATCTGACATTTCTTACATTTCTTGACAAACTGATATGAGTCTTTTTCCATAGTGGGCAAGTAGTATCCAATCTTGATAAGTTTCTTGGCTAAGGTCAGACCACTAGAGTGGGCACCACATATACCTTCATGAACTTCTCGTAACACAATCTGAGCTTCATCACTTTTTAAACATCTAAGAATAGTGCCATCTAGACCTCAGCAGTAAAGGGTATCGACTAAAATGACATAGCGAGAGGATTGGCGGATGAAAGTATGTCGCTGATTATTGGAATGGTTAGGGGAAGGGTATTGTTGCGAAGGTATGTGAAAATGGCACCGTACCAAGGGGAATCAGGACCAATGCCACATATCATCTCGGTGAGAGTGATCTCATACAAGGGAACCAAAAGATTATCCACCAAGAACTCATAGCAGGTCTCATTTTGTGGTAGAGCATTCAATGAAGCAATAGTAGCCATGGCATTTGCAGCTCGATTGTTATCTCTTGAAATTTACTCAAAGATTATCTCTGTGAAGTATTGTTTGAAGTCATCTATCATTTTCTTAGAAGGCAATAATTTTTCATATTTTATCTGATAGTCATCATTTGCTTGATGAATTACAAGTTGAGAGTCCCCAAAAACATGGAGTTCTTGGATCTTCCTGTTGAGCACTATTTTTTAAAGAAAAAAATATAATAAAAATAAAAAATAATAATATATGTTTCCATAAGCATGAAGACTAATGGATATTTCGGCCAGTAAGCTGTGTCGAGCACTGCAGGAGAAGTTTCATCGAAAGAGCGTTTTCATCGACACAGGGCATATAAAGCGCTAAGCAAAGGTGTTTCGGTAAGAAGTTACCTTCGATG
This sequence comes from Cryptomeria japonica, assembly GCF_030272615.1. Lineage (NCBI taxonomy): Eukaryota > Viridiplantae > Streptophyta > Pinopsida > Cupressales > Cupressaceae > Cryptomeria > Cryptomeria japonica. The sequence goes on from NC_081412.1 coordinate 162,630,378, forward strand.
AACGCAAGAAACCGCTCATCGATACCCCATGTTTCATCGAAAAAGATAAAAGCAAAAGGCGAAAAGACAAAAGGTGATTTCGAAGAAATATCGTTACCGAGGAAACTCAAGAGACATTCATCGAAATGCAAGTTTCATCGATGAACGTGGTGTCGAACAAAAGAAAAGCTGTTTCATCGATAAAAAGGATATCGATGAAAAAGGGGATATCGATGAACACTCATAAGCCTTCATCGAAGAAAGAAACTCATCGAAAGTATGGCATCGATGAAACTCGCGAGCAATTTGTCGAAAAGGGAGACTATCGATGAAAAAGTAATTTCGATGAGTCTTAAAAGCGGCTTCTCGACGTAAGTTTTTCACCGAAACAGTATTATCGAAGAAAGTGAGCTTTCGATGGAAGATTCGAACACTCGGCCGAAGGCAAGGGTTTCATCGATAATTTGAAACGCGCGCACTTTGAGCGGACTGTACTTCCCGCGAAGGAATTAAAGGCCCAGTTGAAAAGTGTCACATCTGCAATTAAATTTAAAACACTTGAGTAGCCGTTACAGATGCAGAACATTAACTATACACAAGTTGCCCATTCAATTACAGTTAAGCCGAGTGAATTTTCGTAAGAATCAGATCGATGCTAAGAGATTGAAAGCTGTGAAGAACTTGCAGAGATTTGCAAACGATAACCAGAAGAGTTGAGCATTTTACCAAGTAAGTATTGTCTCTCTTATTTACTGTAACTATGGAACCTTCCTCTTCTTCTTCTTCTAAAAAGAGTAGGAAAGGAAAAGAGTTAAACCCTGAAGAGAAGCCCAAGAGGCAGAAGAAAGAAGGGAGAGCTTTGACTCAGGACTTATTAGACCAGTGTCCATCGTCTAGTGTAAGGTCTAAGAAGATTAAAAGTGAAGAAGAAGGATTAGAGGACAAATTTGAAAATCTAGGAGACATTTGGACTGAGATAAGAGGGCATGAGTTATTTTTGTTTGCTTACAAAAGAAGGGATGCACCCGAACCCATTAGTAATCTGTGGAAGAGGAACTTAGGCAAGTTAGTAGTTCCAAATGTATTTGTAGATGTAGAATTAATGAAAGCACTGGTAAATTGCTACAACCCGAGAACTAAAACCATATGTGATTACAGAGGGAATACATTAGTAGTAATCAACAAGCAGACTATTGATATGGTTTTTGATCTAGACTGGGAAGTCGAGGAAAGCATCGATATGAAGAAACTCTCACAGGAATTCTTTAGTCTGGAAAATATCTACAGGACTTGGAGGCTACCTGTTCACAGGCCAAAAGTGGGTGGGTCATTTGTTCAGTTTGGCAAAAGTGACAAGGTGCCATTTGATGTCAACCACTTCCATCCATATTTCAAATATACGTATTATACTGCAGCCCAAGTACTAGGCATAGAGGCTCATCCACTCATGGATGTTGGGATTATGGTTTTGTGTGCTGATATTCAATCAAAAGACCCTAGGTCATTTGATTTTGCTACTTATGTTGCGGATACCTTGAATCATGGGCTGGAAAAAATGAAAGGAGACCTTGTGAATGTTCACTTTTCATTATACTCCATGTTAATGCATATTCTTCTTTATTGTGGACAAGAAATTAACTTCTGGCCAGATGAGTTCAGCATCAGGTCTTATGATAAGAATGGTCTGAAGAAGCCGGTTCAGTTGTGGGTATCAGCATGGGACCAGAGGTTTATGAACAACCAATATTGGCATTTTCAAGAATACTTTGTGAAACCTCTCAGTGCAGCTTTTGGACAACGCAGGGATTATACTTTGTCCCCTAAAATTAAGAGGTTCCTCAGGCCAAAGGATTTCTCTCCAGAATCACAGATTGAACACAATTGGGGTGATTGGTATTGCCATGATAATCACACGGAGATAAGGGTATTTGGATATGAAGGGCAACCACACATGCTTCCAATTACGGTGCCAGATAGAGTGGCTAGCTTGGAGATTATAAGGCAATTGTCTATTGCCAGTGCTAAACATTTAACTGATTTTGGTAAACAATCTATTGTTCCAGGTCTATTAGTTTTCTCTGATTTCATTGTCAAAAGTTCAAAGAGTTATCATTTATTACAGAATAAATTAAATTACTATGGCATGACTCTGGGTGAGCCTAGGGAGAATTTTGATCCCGAAGGATATATAAAAGCTGCCAGAGCCTCACAGAAACTCAAAGCTGGGATACATATGGCCAAAATGCCAGACGACCTAATTAAGAACCTTGAGCGAGAGGAGGCCAAAGTTTTGAAAGGAAAGAGTGAGTTAGTCTGGGAGGCCTACAAATGGAAAAGGGCAAGGGGAATGATAGATGGAGACCTAATTGGAAATCTCCAAGATCCTCTGGAGGTAGCTAAAAGGCTGCTTCAACATGAAGCTGAAATTATGCACAGAGTTCCTTCACAATTCCTTCGCTTCATTAATACTGAAAGAGACAGTCAGCCCCTAGCTCACATGTCACCAAAATCAACCGCCAGTAGTATCCCACCTGATTCTCCTCGAGAGGATTATCCTCCTGGTTTCGAAACAGAAATGAACATGGACACAGGAGAAATCAACATCAAAGATGTTGTTGACATAAGAATGACTGAGCATGAGGACTTTATTGCTGATGATGGATTCGCCTCCTCTAGGGAATTCCTCTCATTTCTATATCAATACAAAGGGGCTCATGTCAAACGAAGCATGGCTGGAAAACCAGAGGAAGAACAGATGAAGAGATTACAGGATGAAATTGATGTCCTCATGAAAGATATGACTCCTGAAAAAGGGAGGAAATTATTAAAAGAGGCCGGTGTGATCATCTTCTCTGGTTGGGATATCAACTCAGCACTCTTATTTGATGGCTTCTTGAAGAAGCAAGATTTGAATCAGCAGGTATTGCCCCAGGAGGTAGATAAACTGTTCCTAGGCTTTGGATATGATCCAGACAAAAAGGCTCTCCTACAGTGGGCACTATATCCAAAAGGGAAGAGGCCAATCATTGTGGATATAGAAGAAACCTTTGGGCACCTCATGGTTCATCAGGTTGGAAAGACCGATCCTAGGGTCACTGCGAAGCTCAACCTGGATGTTGCAAGATTGAACTTGGACCAGACAGAGTTTCTGGTCAGAGAAAACATTACATACAAGGGATTATATGAAAAGTCCAAGGAGGAAAACCAGAGGCTGCAAGCAAAGGTATTGCAATTAGAAACGGGGACTCCTATCAGCGAATACACCTCATACCCTGCAGGACGCAGCTTGGATGACGTCTCTGATGCCCTGTACTGGAAACATCAGGCAGAGAAGGCCAATAAACGCGCAGACAATATCCAGCAAAAAATGGACAAATTGGTCAATGACATCATAGGACATCGGTTTAACACCATGCTCTTACAGGTCGAACCATATTGGATAGTTTACAATGGAACCATAAAAGCGCTAACAGAGCATGAGCGGTTAAGAGCACGATTGCAGGGGGTGCTAAGCAATGACGATTCCATGACGCCAGAAGAAAAGGCTGAGGGTAACGCGTATATGGATAATCATGTCAAACTCGAAGATATGCTGAGAAGAGATCTAAAAGAATTAGATGATGAAAGACCCGTTGGAATGCCTTCCGTCTACAAGGAAGGAGAGGTAATAACCTTGGAGGATTTGCGAAAGGAGCTTGTCAGCGTCAAGGATTGGGCCTTGTCAGAAATTGATCGGAGTAAGGATATGGCCCCTACCGTCAACCAGATGATATTCAAGTACCTGACGCTAGGGGATGAATTAAAAAAGCAAACGCCTCGAATCAGAACATTCAAAGACGATGATTACATTCATCATTTGGGACTTTTGAATCTCTTTTTGATTAAGTTTAGAAACACTCGAGTTGACGACTAATATTTTGAAAAGTCGTGTCTCTTCATGAAAAGCTTGCGTCCTCATATATATATGAGAATGTTTTTTGTAATGTAAAAGAGATATGATTAGATTAGGATTATGAGCGAAAGAACGACAGCCTGTAAGTCTTTGTGTACGAACTTCAATGAAATACAAATCTTGATCAATTGTTTCCCTGCATATGTGTTGTAGATTATTTCATTTTCTTTTGGCAATCGTCTGTGATATTATCTGATAAAGATAGGGTTATTCATATTCTTAAGATCAAATCTATGCTTTATGTTATAATGTTGTAACAAAAGTTTTGCTTGCGGATTGTAATTGTTCCCTGCAAAGCTTAATTGACTGGTCCCTTAAGGGTAGGGTTAAATTCACTCAATCAGCACATAATATAAGCATTCATTTGGTTTTGAAAGAAATAGTAACTGACAGGTCCATAAGGGATGAGTTAAAAAACTGTCTCACAGATTCGCAATATAAGTCCTGAAGAAAATTGTAATGACTCTGTAACCCATGCAATAAAGAAGGCACTGGCTTAAATCTCAAGTTATACTCATCGTTTATTTTCACAATTAGTTATTTTGACAGCTACAGGAGTAATTAAGAAACACAAAACGAAATAACAATCTTGAACTCGTCTGCAATATCTCCATTCAAGGAACTCATGCCATTTCAAGATCAGGAGATATCAGGATAGGACAACATATCTGCTATAAAAAGCACTGTTATTGGAGACATTCAGTGAATAGGTATACTCGCCTAGGTCCTGCAGAGCCTAAAGAGAGAGAGTTAGTAACTAATAGGTTCACTCTATAAGTTGGCCAAGTCAATTGGAGGGTTTGATCATAGGAGTTGGCATTGCCTTAGAACCCATCCAATCTGTTGATTTGAGACCCAACACTTCCATTGAACTGCAATTTGTAAACTTGTTGTTAATACCTCATACTCTGCTATGTTATTGGTGCAAGGAAATGACAATCATTAGGATTTAGGAATGGAATCCCCTTGAGGTGTGATAAAGAGGATGTCAGCTCCTCTGCCATACTGCATGTATGAACCATCAAAGTATAATTGCCAAGGCTTAGTGTGTGTCACCATCATAATGGATTCGCCCAAAAACTTTGAAGTCAAAGGAGTATCATCAATCATAGGTGCATCTCCTAACCGATCTATAATAACTTGTCCCTTGATGGATTTTTTGTCAACGTACTCAGTGTCAAATTCACTTAAGATCATAGCCCATTTAGCTAATCTGCCAGTGAGTGTTGGCTTATTAAGAAGATATTTTAGTGGATCTATCCTGGCAATGAGCTTTGTTTTATGAGTTAGCATGTAAAGTCATAATTTATGCGAGGCAAAAACCATAGCAAGACATGCAGGCTCAACCTATGTGTACTTAAGCTCATAGCCAACCAATGTGCGATTGATATAATATACTGCTCTTTCCTTGCCTTAATTGTCCCGTTGTGCCAAGAGTGCCCCCAATATTGTTTGTGTGGCTGATATGTAGAGCAACATGGGTTTCCCTTGAGTTGGCAGCATAAAAAATGGTGGATTGAGGAGATAATATTTAAGTATTTGAAAATCCTACTAACACTTATCATCCCACTTGAACTTGATGTTTTTGTGGAGTAGGTGCTGAAAAGGATGACATTTATTTGAAACTTGAGCAACGAATCTTCATATAAACTGGAGTCTTCCCTGTAGAGACCGAAGTTGACTGATATTATTTGGTGGTGGCATTTCTAATATAGCTTTGACTTTTGATGGATCGTCTTCAATCCCTCTCTTTGAGATAATGTATCCAAGGAGTATCCAAGGAGCTTCCTGGAGGTTACTCCGAAGACACACTTCTTAGGGTTTAATCTAACTTTGTATTTTTCTAACCGATCAAAGACCACTAAAAGGATGTCCAAATGTGTTTCTCTTTCTAATTAATTACCCAAAAAGTCGTCAACATAATCTCCCATGGTAGCATGCATAAGATCATGAAAGATAGTAGTCATAGCTCTTTGGTATGTTGCAGCTACATTCTTTAGTCCAAAGGGCAATGACATTCCAGCAAAAAGTTCCCCAAGGACAAGTGAATGCCATTTTGTGTTGATCTTCAAGTGTGATTTTTATCTGGTTGTAGTCAGAAAATCCATCCATCAAAGATAACATTGCATGACCAGCTGTAAGATCCACTATCAAGTCAATATTTGGCAACAAAAAATCATCTTTAGGACAAGATTTGTTGATATCTCTGAAATTTGTACATATTCTAATGTTGCGATCTAGCTTGCTGATAATTACTAAGTTAGAGATCCATTCGGGGTAATCTATTGGTCTTATGAATCCGACGTCCAACAGTTTCTCAAGTTCTACCTTTACTAATAGTACCACTTGCGGATGCATTTTCCTTAATTTCCATTTCACTAGCTCTGCTTTTGGTGTAACTGTTAAATGATGCATTACTAAATCGAGGTCCAATCCAGGCATATCCGCATATGACCATGCAAATTTTATTTGTCATTTTGTAAAGAAACTTATGAACTTTGGTCTTTCTTTTTCTGTCACAGATTGTGCTAAGAATATGTTGTGCAAAATCTCTTATGTGTCAATGTTTGTCTTGATCATTTCCTCGACCCACATGGATGATTTCTCTTCATATGATGTCATTGGGAGAATGTCAATCCTTCTATCTTCGGGTGCCTCATAGAGGTTTTCACCCTTAGATACATCTTTTCTTTTTACCTTTTTAGAGTCAGACAACGCCACAGTGTGGTTTTCACCATAAGACCCACGATTTGTTTTTATTTTTATATTTTTGCGACTAGAAGGCCCAACACCCTCACTGAAGTATGCCACACTATTGAGTTCTATAGTGTATCCTACATGATGGTCTCCAAGTGGAAGATCATCTCGTATGCCCAAATAATCTATGAAAGCATCATCGTTCTCAAATGTGTCTAGTTGTAAAGGTCCTTCTTGGTCCCAATCAATGAGTTGTGGACGTCATTGCTAACACTCTAGGTATGTCAAGGTAGTTGTCAACATCATCTCTAACACTCTCCTCATCTATCTCAATCATAGACGAATCCAAATTGACATCACTAAAAGCACATTCAGCAACGAGGGTCCTCACTCTACGTGATTTCGGCCTAGAACCTAGAAACAAGGATTGTTTTGGATCCTCAGAAGTTTTGCCTTTATCCTCTTCTTCTTTTGTTATGTTTGTTTGACCAACTCTGAATTTTTGGTTGAACTCTTCTTCTATGGGTTCACCTGGTTCTCTAAATGTTTCGGTGAGCTCATAATCACTAGATGATTTATCTGAACCCCATCCCCATTCGTTGGAATCCATGGAGTAGCATTTTTCTTCTTGTTGGTCATTAGAATCTGTGATTTTCAATGCTTCTATAGAATTATGAGTTCCTAATTTAAGAGGTATGAAGCCAAGTCCTTTTGAATGCTGATTTTTGAATGTCAACTTTGGTTGCAATGGTTCAACAATTCCTTTCTTTTGTAACCCAAGAGGGCCTTTACCATCATATCCAAATTTCTGCAAGAACTTGAATCCTTTGCCATATTTCTCACATGGTATCTTGACGTGACCTTGTGTATCCTCTTCAAGTTATTTATAAAGCATTTTGTATAAGTCCTCTTCTTCCATCTCACCCCACTTCTTGAATATAGTAGGATCCCATTTTAGTGTGATGATAGATACCTTTTTAGAAGGATGTGGTCATCCATACTCTTTGGAGAATCCATTACTTGTCTTAGGTACATAGTTTGATTTAGAGTGTACTCTCCCATGCCTTTATCTTGATATTTCCCTTTAATCTCACCTTGTTTTTATGTTGAGGGTTTTAATGATTCAAGATCAAGATATGTGGATGATGGAGTTGCTTCTCTATTTATTGGTACTATTGTTTTCGATTTTGTGTGCAGGTTATTGCAATATATGAACGGGTTTAGATCACCATTAACAGTCACTTCAACTCCATTGTGTGGGAACTTGATACATTGATTATATGTTGATGGAATGACTGTCATTTCATGAATCCATGGACATCCCAAGAGTATATTATATTATATGTGAGTTCCACCTCTAAGAGGTAAGGTAACCGTTCCCTTAGATGAGCACTCTTCATCATCATATGCTTTAATGGTGATTGCATGTGTAGAATTCATAACCTTTTCATAATATCCCAATTTTTTAATAGTGTTCAATGTATAAATGTTCAGACCTGCTCCTCCATCTATCAAGACTTGTTTTATTCAGTTTTTATGGAGAAAGGCTTCAATATGCAGAGGTGCATTATGAGGTTGGGTTACAGATGCATCATCGGCTTCTGTGAATGTAAGGCTATGCGAAATGGAAATGTATCCCACCATGGCTTGAAATTGGTCCACGTTCAGATCAGTGGGTACAGAGGTCTCTCTCAAAGTTTTCTCAAGAATAGCCTTATGTGTAGGAGATATGCGTAAAAGTTCAAGGATGGAAATGAGGGCAGGTGTTTTCCCTAACTGATCTACAAGGTCATACTCATTCTTGGTGGATGAAGAGGTTATGGTCTTGGATGGAACACCTTGCAAGGTGACTTTACCTCGACGGGTTGTGACATTACATTCAAAGGTTTCATTTTTGGAGGATGAGGAAGATGGTCTAATGCCTTTTAAAACAACCTTACTCCTTTAGGTAGAACCTTTGGAAGCTTGGTCCTTTATGATGATGGTAGAAACATGATTATCCATTGAAATGTGATTAATAGTAGAATCATAGTCATAGGATATCTTGGTATAATTATCTTGATTATCTGTAGTTTTGGATTTTCCTTTGTCATGTTTAGGAAATGGTTCCTTAAACATCGCATGCTCTTCATTGGAGGTATGACCATCAACTTCTATGTCGCCTCTGTCAATGATATACGTATGATATTCTTTTATCTGTGACAATTGCTAGTTAAATGCCCTTTACTCTTGTGATAATCACAATATTCATCATCATTCCACCAATTCGGTTTTACTTTGGGCTCATATGGTGGATTATTTGGTAGTGTTATTAGCTTGTTTTCCACTAACTTCTTGAATGTTGTTTCAATCGGTTCTCCCAATGGAGTATATTTCCTTCGAGGTTTTGATTGCCTTTGATTGTTTACTTGATTGTTCATATTAGAAAAACTTGCACCGGGGAAAGTTATCTTAGGTTTCACAACATTTGCATCTACTACCCCATCATTAATTGTGTTCTTATTCTTGTTCCAAAAGCGGGGTTTGTCTTTCCCATTTGATTCCTCTGTTTTTTTTGAATATCTTGATGACACCTTGTTCAATAAGGACTTTCTCTGTTGCAAATCCTTTTTCAATGACCTCTTTGGAGGTAGACAAACAAGATTTTCTTAGCTCATATCCAATATCCTTGTTGACATTTTGAGTGAACATTTCTACCATTTGTTTTTGTGGGATATCACAAGAGCACCCACTAACAAGACCTCTCCATCGCTGTAAGAATGAAGCAAAAGATTCCCCATTTTTTTACTTAGTATTACACAAGGTAGCCACTGACACATCTGTTTAAATGTTGTATGAGAAATGTTGTATGAAAGCCTCTGCAAGATCACTCCATGATTTAATTCCAGGTGGAAGTTGGGAGAACCATTCCATTGCTTGTTCACCAAAGATTTGTGGGAACAATCTCATCAAGTATGTTTCTTCTCCTGCTACCTCAATGCAAGCTGTGAAAAAATGTCTTATGTGTGCCTTAGGATTCCCTTTGCCTTTGTACTTATCAAACTTTGGTGTCACAAAATGTGAAGAAAATGAAGGCATTGAAATGATTCTATCAAATGGGTAATGACATATATCTTTCATTGTGTACTGTTTCTTTGGTGTATTCATGTCCGCCTTAGGATCCCCTTTGCCTTTGTACTTATCAAAGTTTGGTCTCACAAAATGTGAAGGAAATGAAGGCATTGAAATGATTCTATCAAATGGGTAAGGACATATATCTTTCATTGTGTACTGTTTCTTTGGTGTATTCATGTCCACCATTTGCTTTTGTAAATCCTTGATTTGTTGTTACAAGTCATTCTTGGGTGGTGTCTTTTCTCTTTGAGCTAGTCCCATGCTTGAGCCACCGGGTGGAGGAGGGATATAATGCATATATGGATGATATTGATCATAGACATGTTCATATGGAGGAGGCACATAGTTGTCGCTTGCATATGGACCACTAGGTATGGTAATCTAGTGAGGAGCACTGGGTCTAGGTCGATACATGTCATGGCCATGAGGATATGAGGATAGGAGGTATCATAAGAATGGTCTTGAGTATTGCCCCCAAATCTGACACGAGGTCTCCTTGTGTCATGATTTTGAATGTTCGCTTGGGTGTAATTGTATGCATTGGTATGATCGTGGGTATTATCATGGTCATGTGTAGTGATAGATCCTTCTCCATGGGAAAGGACAATTGCAGGGTTGTTCATGAGAGGTTCTATCATAACTGGCATGAGAATGAGTGTAGGTGTTTGGAATTTTAGGTTTTTGAAATACGGAGGAAGGTGACTCAAGAACGAGACACTCTCTCTCCTATTACCACCATTATTGGGCCTCCTTAGCCTTGTATTAGCTAGATTTGCTTGATTTGGATCATCCAAAATTTGTGACATATCAAAATCATGGGGTAATCTTGTTCCACTTTGTCCCATAATTTGTAGGAAATATTGTCTATCCCTCTTCATGATTTCTTGAACCAATTTGTTAAAATGGGGATCCATGATAGTTTCCTCAACCTCTATAGAATCTACATATATATTATCATTGTCATCATCATTTCCATTGTTGTTGTCATTGTTGTCATTGTTATTGTCTGGTATATTACAACGATTGTCAAATGGATTGTAAAATTTGTTGCCATCAAATTCATAGGTACTCATGTTTAAAGACCTTAAAGCTTCTTCGACTTTTGTTCTAGACTTTTGTGAATGAGTTTCAACCATAGACTAAAGTCTTGACAAAAAATGAAAGGTAGGATGAAAATGTAAAGATTATGGAAGACCAAGAGGTGTATGAAGTGTATATGAATCTAGGGTAAACTTGCAATGTCCAAGAGTGTAAGACCAAAGTATGTATGTTTGAGAGTATGGTGTGGCTTCCAAAAAGATGACGGATCTCTTGATGAGGTAAGTTGACCTTGACTCAAGAAGACCAAATGAGACCCTAAGATGATAAATCTTGATGCAAGACCACTTAGTGTTGTGTTATAGTATGTTTGTAAGAGTGTGATGAAGACAAGCAAATGAAGCTTTTGACTCAAATTTAGAAAAGATGTATGAGGGAAATGCAAGTGAAGGAAAATGGTTGAATATATATGACCAAGAAAGGTTGACTGAAAAATGAAGCCCTATAGAAAGTAGCCTTAGAAGCTCTTTGAGTCTGAAAACTTAAGTCCCTTTTTTTCTCTTGACAATTTTCTGTAATTTCTCAACTGTGAATCACAAACGCAGTTTTAGCAAACCCAGATGTGATTTTTGATCCAAGATGCAATTACAGTAAACATAGACGCATTTTCTGGTGATAATGACAATGTTTAGCTTGAAAGTCACAAACGTGATTTCCCAACACAGACGCGGTTTTTGAGAACACATGCAATTTTACAGTTTCTCTGGTAAATGTGACAATATATCTCTCTGATACCTAGACTTGATTCTACTCTGCACAAACATGATTTCCCAACATAAACCCAGTTTTAATTGACACCAACGCGATCCTGAATAATGTTTTGCAATTTTGTCCAATTGTAAAGTTGTTGAATGTGACCAAATCTCGATGTTTCAACTTTTAGTAGCAAGAAAACAAAGCAAAACAATGAAGACCCAATGTGTGAAGGTGTTTTTGTCCAAAATGATAAAGTGTTTCAATTTCAAGTGTGATTGTAAAATGTCCTTGTTTGTTTTGCATACACTTGGAAGACATGACATACACAATATTTGTTTAAAATGTTTGATTGATTCTTTGATGAATGAAGACAAGAACAAATCCTAAGGTTGGCCAGGACAATAGTTGTTGGATCTCACTTGGTTTCCCAACTACGCTTATTTAGAATGGATGCTTAGATGCTTGACATTACTAGCTCCCCTCCATGACACTCACTTTTTTGGGGCAGCCAAGCACCAGTCCCCATGAAAACTCCCTGTGGCGAACTTTGTATCTCTATTAAGAACCGTAAGAATGTGAGACGACATCAGATGTCTGACCTCCTGTACCAACAACTAGAGGGTTTTTGGCTTCTAACACAAAAGGTGTCTAGTAAGGGCATCCATTCGGGTGGCTATAATCAACAATGTGTTACGCTTTGTTAAATGGAAGGCCTCTCAACCTATAGAGGTTATGCTGTATAAGGTTTATGGGGAGTCATAGTTCGTCGTTATAGCAACATGTAACACCCATTGCTTGCAACTTTCATCACAAACTTTTATTTATAGTGGCTTGGAAGAGGTTGGCTTTAGCCTGTTACCACTTGGGTCATTCCCTCTCACTTGGCCTTATGGGCTACTTGGGAGGCAAGCCCTCTAAAAGGTAAAACAAAAAGAACCTATTGCTCAAGACACAAAAGATACTTGCTCATTTTAGAGCACCAATTGAAGTGTTTTCTATACTAAAGAAGACAAAGCAAGCAATTTCAAAATCTAATTTTTTCCAAAGTTCTTGCAGCAAACTTGTTAGTAGTTTTGAAATGATACCCCTCATGCAAGCACACAAGTTAGGTAAATTTTTAGAAATTTAAATGACTTTGTGAAATAGGGGCCTTCGACAAACATTTTTCTCCTTTTCAAACAATTGCACCACTTTGTTAGTGTGATCAAAAGGGGTTAGCACAAAAAACCAAAATCTGACCCTAAATAAAAGCGAAATGAAAATCTGAAAATCACAGACGTGATTTCATCTGACACAGATGCAAAAAGATAGATCAGAGATGCATTTTCCAGATCTGAGACCTAAAAAACAGATAGAAAAACATAGACCTGACAAAAAGATGCACATAAACGTGATTCCACCAGCCATAGATGCAATTTCAAAAAAACCTATCCCGCAAACAATAGAATGACTTACAAAACACAGACACGAAAATAAAACAAAAATGTGGTTAGAAAAGTCGCAGACGCGATTTTAGGATTTGTGAATAACAAAATCAAAAATGTGGGCAGAACCGTCACAGACGCAGAAAGAAATCACATACATGATTTTATTTATCACAGACGTGGAAAAATGCAGAATCGTCGCAATCTCAAACCTACAACTCTCAAAAACACAAATCTGCAAATAAGATGTCAAAATAAAAAAGAACAAAAGTCCCACTGGGCGTGCCAAAAATGTATACGGTGAAAATGGATGATGAAAAACAATAATATTGAAAGACTAACAAAGATCCAACCACAAAACCCTAGCCTAACAATGAAAAAGATCCACTATACACAAATGAAGATACCTAAGACCATGCAAATCAACAAAATAGAACAAAGTATACCATTCACATGTCTAGTAGGGTTTCAATCTCCATTTATTCTTATCTCCATTGATCTTGTTTGATATATTTGCTCTCAAATTTATGTGTGCATAAGAGCTCAATAAATAATGGACATGTGGTTGATAGTTTGATCGCAAGAAGGCTTGATTGCATAATAGATTTTGACAATTAGGGTTGATAATGAATGAGAGTATCCTCTTATATAGAGAACATTGTAAGAAATGGAGGGATAAGATTAAAAGGTGTAAAGATAAATGGTCGGCTAGGATTAAAGGGTAGGTAGAGGAAATAATTAAATGATAAAAGGGGGTAGGTAAGAGAAGAATTAAAAGATAAATGACATGTGTCATGGGTAGAAAAGACTAATGAATTAATTAAATAAATAAAAATTTACTTAATTAATAAAGGAAGTGGGATCAATTAAATAAATAAAATATTTATTTATTTTAGGAAAAAGACAATTTAAATAAATAAAAGTATTTATTTAAATGAGGAAAGGCTAGAAAAGGATTAATGAATTAATTAAATAAATAAAGATTTATTTAATTAATAGAAGACTTAGGATAATATATTTAAATAAAAAATATAATATTTATTTAATTTAAACAGGAAAATTTTAGGTGTCTACAGTCATTTCATTTGAGTGTTAAATTTGATCCTGTGTCAGCCTGTTCCAGAAATTCAACTTGTTTTCAAATGATCAAGTATAAAAGGAGGTCTACCCCTCTCATTTGCAATGCTAAGGTAATCAATCTTCTGTGATCTCAATTGCACTTTGGCGAAATTCAATTCAAGTGATCAAGCAATCAGTAATTCATCAAGCGGTGGAGTAGTAGTGAAGTCAAGTTCAAGTATTGTTTTATGAAGACATTCTACATGAAACCCTAAAACCTTTGTGTGAAGGTCAAACAAAAATTTATCAAGGTATACATTGTTGTTTCAAACATTTCAACCTTTCCCTCAAAAGGAAATTAATTTATTACAATCTTTCATTACATTTATCAATTAAATTTCATGGTTAATTCCAAAGTTGGGGTTTGCCCTAACGAAAATCCCTATCCCCAACATCTTTTCCTCTCTTTCTACGTGCAAGAAATAGGTGTAGGAGTTGTACTTAGGAATTCCATTAGAGTTGACAGTGATGCACATGTTCAACTTTCAATGATGGAAAATTCAAAAGACCAAGGTTGATTTGTGCTACTTGGTCCCAAAAAATTAGACTGAACTTCTAGAAATATGTTCTAAACATATTCTTTTGCCCAGATCTCAGTTGGTAGATCCATGGGACATCTGTAGCTTATTGTTTCTATCAATTTACTTCAATTATTTATGCTTTCACTCTAATTTCATAGTAACATTCCAAACTCAACTAAGAAAGAGCATATTCAATTCCAACTCGTGAATCCAATTAGAATCTTAGGCGTTTCCCTATTAGGGGATTGAGCCTAGATCTATTGGGTTCAATCTTCTTTCAATATATGTTGTGATTATTAGGTTATTTAGCATATTTAATTAGTGAAACCCTAATTCCTAATTTTCACCACATTACATTTTTGGTCAACCTAACATCCTTTATGCTCAATACTGATTTCTTGTCTCTGATTTGATTTTGTATTGAGTTTAAATTTCAAATTTGCACTCATAGTTTCTATTTTCAATTGAGTGCATGTTTGATTTCTTGCAAACTTGATGCTAAGACTCTAGCCCTAGGACTCTTTTGTCCTATTCAGATGAGATTCTCAATGGGTTTATCTGTGCTATCAAAACAAGCTAAGGTTTGTACTACCCTTTCACTTAGTGAATACTCATCCCTATGTGCTAATCCAAGAGATGTAACATGATGAAATTTATATGTATTACCTTTCAAAACCTCAACCACATGGATGCAATCAACACTTTCCTCTGTAATTTTCTCCTCCAAATTCAAGAGTTCGTACTCTTGAAGGACCTCCTCATTAGTATCTCCATGTTGAATCATATGAGTATGCAAATTGCTAGAATCTTCATGGGATATATCACCCTCATAGAGTTCACTAACTTCTTCACTCATTTGTTTGATCTCAAAAATTTGTGAGTGAGGTTAATGTTCTTTAGGTGGGACTACCATAGAAGATTAATTTTCCGATTGGGTTGATGTAGAATGTGCCAAACTCAATTCTAAACAAAGCTTCCCAATCTGATTTTCTACTTCTTGAAGGGCTACTTGAGTAGCCTTCAAGGAATCCTTAGCACTCATAAGTTTGGAGGTAAGATTGTCAACTTCCTCTTCCGTCCTTGATGCGTTTGAATAAATTATGGAAAGATTGAGAAGATGATCTAAAGTAGATTTAAATAATCTAATTTCATTGTTTCCATAGTTGTTTTGATTGCCTATAAATCAACATGAGAAGATTCCTCTTCATAACCCTTTTGCCCTTCCTCATATTTAAACCTTCCAAAGGTGATTTTCAATCAACTTGTGAGACCTATTGGAATGTGATAATGTTGCAACAATCTTGTCTTCACTAAACTTTAGTTTGTTCACCCAATTAGGCTTATGAAGAACATTCGATTCAATTGATGCAATAGTTGATTGACATTAAAGAACTTGGATCTCCCAAAAGTCTTCTTCTAGGATATCCTCTTTGCATACTTTCTGATTTGGAACTAAGGTAGCTTTAGTTCCAAACACAAAATTATCATCTTTGTCCCTCTTAACTTTCTCACTAGATGATGTCATGCTTTCTTCATGTAGAGGAAATGGGACAGTGTTAGAATCACACATGGAACCTTCAAAGAAGTCCTCTTCACATGGTTTTCCAATCATGATCTCCAAATCACCCGCAAGAAGACTCATGCAACCTTTACTCGTAACAAGTGATTCTTTCTCCCTAGATCCCATGGTGTCATTCTATAGAAGCCTACTTGTGTTTGACCAATATTCTTCATTCCTAGTCCATACTTCCTTTGTTGACTTATCTTCAAATTTTGCAAACTTATGTACAACAATGTTCTCATCATTGTTGGTAGAACTATATTAGGATTTAACTTCACCCTCACAATTGGCTTCCTTAACCAAATGATCATTTTGAAGCAAAATTCTATTGGATTCTTCACATATCGAAGTATGTGTTTGGTTGGTAAAGCAAGACAAATCTTACTCCAATTGTTTCTTTTTAGAAAAATCATAACCATCAAAAACAAATTCTTTTACATGTATTTCTTTTTGGACTTCTTGAAATGATGGTAGTCTTCATGCTTCCCTCTTTTAACTTTACTGGTGCACAAATGATTAGGCTCCAAGGGCCCCTTGCAAAAAAAATTGAGTTTTTGTTTCCTTAATTCATTCTTGCCACCTTTATGAATTTTTCTCTAAAAGTCCCTTTTTCATTTGTCTTTGGTTCTAACATTTTATTTTTAGTGTCTCCCTCATGTTTGGATTTTATCACTACCTTATAGCACCCCTTGACATTTGGATCAGAGAGTCCATCTATCAACTCAAAAATTGCCTTACCAGAAGTATTTATCTTTCCAATGTCTATTATGCCACTCACAGAACTCCTCATGATGACAATTTCTTAAGCTCTAATACCACTAAAGTATCCCAACCAAAACTGCAACCAATTCCTTTACGTTTTCAATCACTATACCACTGTAATATCCCCAATAGGATATTATCTAAAATTCTACTTTTTAAACTTATGATTCCTACCATAATTTTATTTTTTTTAGACTAATTAGACACTTATAACAACCAATACATAATATCAAATGCATCAATTTATTATACCAAATGGTACACCTAATATTAGACATGAAATACAACATGAGATACACAATAAATGCACACCACAATTCTGAAATTTTGATGATAACTTTGGAAGTCGAAAAGTACATCCAAACATTGGCAAAGATATGACAATCATGACCAAAAAATGCTGCAGTCCTAAATCAGATTAATACCTTGGTATTTATACATACCAAATCATGACAAAATGAACAAGTGTTGAAATCGTCCTCCTAGGAGTGTCACCGAGTTTAGGGCATGAAACTCTAATGCAAAGTGAACACAAACCACTAAGATTGTTGCTCCAAATGTGGCGCTCAAATCTACTCCAAGGGCTATTACAAATTAGAGTTAAAGAAAACCCTAAACAATGAAGAAATTGCCTTCTAAGATGCCAAATTGGTCCTCTCAAGTGGGCACCCCCAATTAGGGAAATGCCTAATTCAAGATAAACATCAAAATGCCTCCAATGAAATTGAAAACAATTTTTTCACACAAACTCAAAAGGTCATAAATCTAATTAGCCACCTGAATCTTTCCTTTCCTTCAAATTGTGATGCCAAAATGATGGTGAACAAAGACTACTCAACCTACAATGATATTTCTCAAATCATCTCTAAATTAAACGAGATTTGGACACAAATCTCTATTTAATGTCCAAACCCTAGCCACCCAAGGTATTGTGAAAGTATGGAAGTTAAGCCTCCAAATTTGAAGCAATGTCTTCCACTTGCAAATAAACTTCTAACCCTCGTTGATACGATTATCCTTCTTTCAAGCCCTAGTTGGTATAATCCCTAAAATGATGTAAAACTTGCAAATATGCTCAATGATGAACCCTGGGTAGATTCACCTCTCAATGTGGAGTTGGTTTGTCCAATCCACTGATTTCCAAAGTTTTCTTCCTCATATTTCCTATAAATGAAAGTCAAATCTCTCAAACTTAGACAAAAATTAAATAAGCCAAGTATATGTCAAATGAGCTCCCAAGTGCCTTTTTATAATGCTTTCATTTGAATGGCCTAATTAGGGTTTTCACATTTTAAATTAATAATTAATTCACCTTATGACTCCCTTGGTGCCCAAAAGATAATCAATTCATTAATATTTTAAATCAATACTTATAACTGCCACGATGCCAATATTAAAAATTTATATTATATAAAATAATGTTAGTTAAATATTTAGTTTAACTTTAGCGTTTAACATTATTTAAAATAATCACTCTGAACATCATTAGTCACCAATATATCTTCATTTTAAATAATCATTGGCTATACAAATCCTAAAATTGAGGATACTGCATGTTAAAGCTAATGGTAGACTGAACTATGACTAGCTACCGCAAATAGCGATAACTATAAATAGTAACTACTAATTTAAATAGTAAGTCATCATAGACTCTCAATTGACCAAACATTGCCAAAGCTGACAGTTACTAAAAATAGTAACTTAGTATGTTAATTATAGTCTCAGTCATAACACTCAGCAAAATAAATCCATCTCCTTAGTTTTATCAGTGCACAGAAACTAAGTCTATCATTTACGATTTATTTAAGATTAAATTTAGTTAGTATTAACTAAATTTAATTGCTATGCTATAGTTAATGCATCGTGGAGTTTATTAAAGGAAATGATCGCCGGTGTAGAAGGATCGTGGCTCCACACAGGGGTCACGATCGTGACCCCCTGTGGAGGCACGATCCAATGAAACAAAAGATATATATGCGCTACCCTCTCCATTGATAACACATTTCGATAGGAGAAAACAATATACTGTGATTGTTAGTAAATATAATCGTTTGCTTTTCATCTGCAGAGGAAAATCGATTTTACATTCCTTATATCCCACGCTAAAACTTTAAACTAGTTGTCTCAGAATTCTGATTGCTCAGAAAGTAATAACAGTCTATTTACATTTACATGGTATCAGAGCCTAACTACTTAAGATCCGAATAGACTGAAAGTGAAGTTTACAAAATTGAAGAATTCTAAAATGGCGAACACAATCAGAATCAAGGACAAACTCAAAGGAGCAACAAATTATGTGGCTTGGAAAGTTAGAATTATGATAGTGTTAAAAGAGAACAAAGTAATCAAATTCATAAAAGAAGACAAGCCCGAACCTGAAGACGAACCTGAGAAAACTATATGGAATGAGGGAAATGATAAAGCTGTAAAAGTCATGATAGATGCAGTAAGGGATCACATAATACAACTTATATTAAAATATGACAATGCATATGAAATGTTCAAAACCCTTGAAAGGACGTATGAAATAAACAATCCGAGCAAAACCCTAGCTCTAAAAAGACAGTTGAACCACATAAGAATAAATAAAGGTGAAACAATAAACTCATACTTCATGAGGATAGGTTCACTCAGAGATCAACTGCAAAAACTTGGTTATCATGTCGAGAAGCAAGAACTATCAATGATTACCCTAGACGGATTACCTGAATCCTGGGAATCATTCAAACAAGGCATAAATGCAAGGGATAAATTCACAGAATTTGATCGACTAAGGGATGACTGTCTCCTTGAAGAATCAAGGCAAATGAAAGGGGGAAATCACAAAACTAAAGATGAGGACCTCCACATTCTGAATACCAACTCCCGTAAGAAAGGCAAGAAGAGAAACTTCAAGAAGAGAAAATCCCATCATGGGAAAAGCTTTCATAAGAAAGACATGTCAAAAATCCAATGTCATAGATGTGATCAGTACGGACATATGTTATTTAATTGTCCTAACAAAGTAAAACAACAGGCATCATTCGCCAAAGTAGAGAGGAACGCATTACTTGAATCTGAGAAGTTTGTATTATATTCAGCACTATCAAGTCAAGCTTCAAACAAGTCTAACACTTGGGTGATAGACAGTGGATCGTCAAGACATGTCACCGGATTCAGAGAATTACTAGACTTAATGGAAAAGGGATCAAATGAAGAGGTAACAATAGGGGATGACTCTGCACATCCTGTAAAAGGTGTTGAGACATGTACAATCAGGCTGAAGTCTAGAATCTCAATCCAACTCACCGGGGTACTATTTGTACCAGGCATCAAAAGGAACTTAGTCTCTATCTCTGCACTTGAGGATGACGGATATAGAGTCTCATTCATAGAAGGAAAGGTAATGGCATGGCCAAAAACAACCACCTTCAAAAGAGCACAAGTGATTGGTTACAGACAAGGGCACCTATATGAATTGTGTAATGAGCCAAATCAAACCTTACTTCATGAAGTCATAGATCAAGCAGAAATTTGGCATAGAAGACTAGGGCACCTACATTTTCGTGCTCTACCCTCTATGGAGAAATTAGTCACAGGACTACCTAAACTAAAGCCAATTCATTCAGATGTTTGTAAAGGATGTGCACTAGGGAAAAACACTAAAAGCTCTTTTCCTTGTAGTTCTAGAAAAACTAAAGGAATACTAGAACTAGTTCACTTTGACTTGTGTGGGCCTATGTCTGAAACATCACTAGGAAATGCATTATACTATGTAATCTTTGTAGACGATTTTTCTAGGAAAACTTGGATTTATTTCCTTAAAAGTAAAGAATCTAAAGATATTCTTAGGAAATTTAAAGAGTTCAAATCTATTACAGAAAATCACTCTGGTAGGAAAATCAAAACTCTTAGGACTGACAATGGTAGGGAATATACATCAGAAGTATTTAAAGAGTTTTGTAAAGATGCTGGGATTAAGAGGGAGTTCACTGTACCCTACAATCCTCAACAAAATGGGGTTGCTGAAAGAAAAAATAGAACAATAGTAGAAGCGGCAAGAGCTATGTTGTTAGATCAGAACCTAGAAACTGCACTTTGGGGAGAAGCCACTAATACCGCTATATACATTCAAAACAGATGTCCTCACTCTCATATTGGTGACAAAACTCCTGAAGAAGTCTTTATTGGAATTAAATCTGATATTAGCCATCTCAAAATATTTGGATGTCCTGTTTATATTCATGTACCTAAAGAGAAAAGAACTAAATTAGAACCTACTCGACAGAAAGGGATTTTTGTAGGATATAGTGAAACATCTAAAGCCTACCGAATATTCATCCCTGGTCAAAGACAAATAGAATCAAGCAGAGATGTCATATTTGAGGAAGATATAGCTATTAACAAAACAAGGAGTTCCATCACACCTGGATTCCCAAATAATTCCATTAATTTGGAAGAAGATTCTCTTTCTGAAACTCAAAGGGAGCATCCTGAGGATAACACCTTGGAACTTGAGAACACTACAATAGAGAATCCCAGAAAGAGACCACTATGGGCCACTAAAACAGTATAGGAAGCATAATCTTTTGCAGCACCTAGAGGAATAGTTAGAGAAAGCAAAAGACCTTCAAAGTTTTCTAGCTATGTTACTCTAATGACAGATCTCATAAATGCTAAACCTTCAAGTGCCAGAGAGGCTCTTAAACAACAAGTATGGAAGGATGCCATGATAGAGGAATATCAATCTATCTTAAATAATGATGTGTGGAAAATTGTGCCTAGACCTAAAGGAAAATCAGTTGTATCTTCTAAATGGCTCTTTAAAATTAAGCATGCTGTTGATGGCAGTATAGAAAAACACAAGGCAAGATTTGTTGCTCGAGGCTTCTCTCAGAAGGAAGGAATTGACTATGAAGAAACATTTGCACTTGTTGCATGATACACTTCTGTCAGAACAATCTTGGCTATAGCAGCATCTAAAGGATGGAAAGTTCATCAAATGGATGTAAAAACTGCATTTTTGAATGGAACAATTGAAGAAGAAGTATATCTAGAGCACCCTGAGGGATTTGAGGTAAATAATGCCAAAACACATGTATGCAAGTTAGAGAAAGCATTGTATGGATTAAAACAAGCTCCCAGAGCATGGTACGAAAGAATTGACAATTACTTATTAGAGATAGGTTTCTCTAAAAACATTGTTGACCCAAATATGTATTTCAAAATAATCAAAGGTGAAATGTTGATACTCATATTATATGTAGATGACTTATTAATTACAGGCGAAGATCAACTCATTGCAAAATGCAAACAGGAACTAGCTTCATAGTTTAAGATGAAGGATTTAGGTCTACTCCATTATTTCCTTGGATTAGAAGTATGGCAAAAACCATATGGTATTTATCTAAATCAAGGTAAATACACCATTGACATTCTGAAGAGATTTGGAATGATGAATTGTAAGCCAATGCCATCTCCTATGGAAACAAACCTACATAAACTAAAAGAAGCTATAGCAGATTCCAAATTTGCAAATCCAACATTATACAGACAGATTATTGGATCATTAACGTACCTAGTCAATACCAGACCTGATATATGTTATGCAGTAAATGCACTCAGCCAACACATGGTTGAACCCAAAGAAATACATTTGGTTGCAGTAAAGCATATATTAAGATATCTACAAGGTACCTTGGACTATGGACTGTATCATGAACACACTGCATTGAACCTACATGGATACTCTGAAGACTGGGCTGGAAGCGTGATAGACAGGAAGAGCACTTCAGGATGCTGTTTCAGCTTAGGATCAGCTATGGTACCTTGGATCTGCAGAAAACAATCATCCGTAGCTCAGAGCTCCACAGAGGTTGAATATATAGTTGCATACATGGCAGCTAAGGAAGCCGTATGGTTGAGGAAATTGATAGTAGGACTGTTTGGTGAAAGTATGAAGCCTACTATCATTCATTGTGACAATCAGAGCTGCATTAAACTTTCAGTGAATCCAGTTTTTCATGATAGATCCAAGCACATTGAGATCCCATATCACTATGTAAGAGACATGACAGAGAGAAAGGTAATAAGACTGGAATATGTCAATACAGGAGATCAGACAGCTAACATTCTCACCAAACCCCTAGCAAGAGTGAAAATTGATCACTTCAGAAGGTATCTTGGTATGGTTAAAATGTAATTGATGTCTAAAATTTATGTAAACTTCTTGGTCATATATTTGAGTATATGAAGTATGTAACCTTTCCCTGTGTTCACTCCTAAAGGATGACGATTCTTTAGTTAATGAACTCTTGTATTTTAACATTGTAAGGTGATGATCTTATAAATGTTTGAAAGATCATATAAACTAAAAATCAGACAATTTGAATATCAGTAATATGATAAGTTATAGTAGACATTATGTAAGCGGATTAATGTCAGTGCACATACTATAACAGGGATATCAAAGTGAGTATATCCTTAGTATCATATGCTAATACTTAAAACAGGGATATCAAAGTGAGTATATCCTTAGTATCACATGCTGATACTTAAAACAAGGATATCAAAGTGAATATATCCTTAGTATCACAGGCTGATACTTAAAATTGGATATCAAAGTGAATATATCCTGAGTATCACACGATGATACTTCACACCTAGGTGATGTAATTCTCATGAGATTAGTGGTAAGCTAAATTAAGTTTTAGGTCTATACTCCTAAGACTAAGAGGAGTGTTAATTATAGTCTCAGTTGTAACACTCAATAAAATAAATCCATCTCCTTAGTTTTATCAGTGCATGAAAACTTGTTAAGGAATTTAGATCAGAGATAGAGAATACAATAGTCTAGTAATATGTAGTGAGGATAGACTTTAATAAGATCACTGCAATGAGTATGTTTTACCTCCGATGTGTCTATATATATATATATATATATATATATCTTCTATGATAATATCGACAGCTTGCTGGTTCGTGAAAGTGCCACAGTTATTGGTTTCAGTTCACAACAAGTGTCGATGCCTATAAATAAAAGGATGAAGAGTCATGTCCACGTAGGGGCATGACTTCTACGTGGCTTATGCTACGTAGAGTCATGACCCTACGGGGACATGACCCTTCGTTCAATGTCGTTATATATATTACTTGCTTCAATCCGAATGAAGCTATATCCTTAACACTCCCTCTTAGCAAAAGAGGATTGAATTTCATAATTAAGTTTTAAGGAACAACATTCTCAATATATACATTCATTTGACATGATCATTCACTTAGTAACACTTACTAGTGAAATACTTCATATCTCAGAGAGATATGGATTATCTGATATCCAGCACTCTGGGACAACAACCATTTGAAGTCTTATTAGATTACAACCTTGATTCTAGTGACAATTGTAACATTGTCATTATCACAGGTGAAATAATTTTAGTATCATGATATCCGGCACATTTTGGGACAGCAAATTAATGTAGTCAATCATGATATGATTGTTATCATAATTTCCAACATATTTCGAAACAATCATTTAATGATAACAATTCAATAACTCATCATAGCAAATTTAGTATCAAGATTTCCAGCACATTCCGGGACAACAACTTAATGCAGTCAATCTTGATAACAGATCAAGCTATTGTGAAAGTCATCACCTTACAATAGCGATCTTACACTTACATCACATGAAAGATCGTCACCTTCCATGACATAACACACATATGCAATAGTGCATTCAAGATATTCATGAAGATATCAATTACATATGATTAAGATTAATATCAGAAATTTCCATTATAATTTAGTCATACCAGGTTTACCTCTAAAGTACTCCACTTTCAACTTTGCAAGAGGTTTGATGAATATGTCAGCACTTTGCTCTTCAGTGCTGATGTAGGTCAATTTTATGACATCTCTGTCTACCATATCTCTTATGTAATGGTATGAGATTTCTATATGCTTGGACCGATTATGAAAAACTGGATTTACAGAAAGTTTGATGCGGCTTTGATTATCACAGTGAATCACAGTGGGGTTTAGGGGCTTCCCAAATAGTCCAACTAGCATTTTCCTTAACCATACTGCCTCACGTGCTCCCATGGAGGTAGCCATATATTCGGCTTCAGTGGAACTCTGAGCAACTGCTGACTGTTTTCTACTAAACCAGGATATCATAGCTAATCCAAGACTAAAGCAACACCCCATTGTACTTTTACGATCAATGGAACTTCCTGCCCAGTCGGAATCAGAATACCCTTGGAGTTGTATCTCAACATTTTTATACTTCATGCCAAGTCCGATAGTGCCACGCAAATATCTCAGAATATGCTTAGCAGCCATCAGGTGAATCTTCTTAGGTTTGCACATGAAATGACTTAACACATTGGTAGCGTAACAAATATCAGGGCGAGTGTTTACCAGGTACATAAGAGATCCAATAATTTGTCTATAGTATGTAGGATCTGTAGGTTCTAAATCTATTGCTTCACTTTTGAGCTTATGAAGATTTGTTTCCATTGGAATGGATAGAGGCTTACAATCTATCATACCAAATCTGGTCAGGATATCAGTGGTGTATTTTCCTTGATTTAGGAAAATATAATTCTCTTTTTGCCATACTTCTAGGCCTAGAAAATAGTGCAGTAGACCTAGATCCTTCATATCGAATTTAGCCACAATATCTTGTTTGCATTTTGCAATGAGGTGATCTTCTCCTATTATCAACAAGTCATCAACATAGAGAACAAGTATTAACATGTCACCATCCGATATTTTGAAGTATATGTTAGAGTCTGCTTCATTTTTGGAATATCCTAGTTTGGAGAGATAACTATCTATCCTTTCGTACCATGCCCTGGGAGCTTGCTTAAGGCCGTAGAGAGCTTTTTTTAGTCTACACACAAAGATTTTTATCATGTGTAGCAAAGCCTTCAGGTTGTTCTATATATACTTCTTCCTCAATAACACCATTCAAAAATGCGGTCTTCACGTCCATTTGGTGTATCTTCCACCCTTTGGAAGCTGCAATGGCAATGATGGTTCTTACAAAAGTATATCGAGCAACTGGAGCAAATGTCTCTTCGTAATCAATTCCAGCCTTTTGAGAGAACCCCTTGGCAACGAATCTAGCTTTGTGTTTTTCAATACTACCATCTGGTGCATATTTGATTTTGAATAACCACTTTGATGAGACAACTGATTTGTCGTTTGGTCTAGGTACAATGTCCTAGACATCATTTTTTAAGATAGATTGGTATTCCTCAATCATTGCATCTTTCCAAACTTGACATGTTAAAGCCTCTTCAATATTTGATGGTTCAGATTTTGTAAGTTCGGTCATGAGGGCAACATAGCATGATTGACTTCTTGTTTCCTTATTCTCTTTGAAGATTTCATCGGGTTGCACATTATTTTCTTCAATCATCTTTCTTGCCCATAGTGGTCTTTTCTTGTTGTTAGGATTTTCAGCATTCTCGAAATTAGGTGATTGAAGTTCATTATTTTCTATGCTATTCTCCCTCTGATTTTCAATTGTAGGATTTTCATCTGATTCTACAGTTAAATCATCTTCTGCACTTAGAGATAGTTTATAAGCAGCATCTTCTTCAAATTTGACATCTCTACTGATTTCAATGGATCTTCATCCTAGAATATAGACTCTGTATCCTTTTGTGGTTTCACTGTAGCCAACAAATATGCCTTTCTTCCTAGAGGGTTCTAGTTTGGTTCTCTTTTCTTTAGGAACGTGAATATACACATGGCAATCAAAGATTCTTAGATAGCTTAAATCTGGTTTATTTCTTATAAAGGATTCTTCAGGTGTTATATTCTCTAGGATTGAATGAGGGCATCTGTTTTGAATGTACACAATTGTATTTGAAGCTTCAACCCAAAATGAGATATGTAGATTTTGATCATGCATCATGGCTTTAGCAGCTTTGATGATGGTTCTGTTTTTTCTTTCTGTAACTCCATTTTGTTGAGGATTATAAAGTACAGTACACTCCCTCTTAATCCCAATAGAAATGTAGAATTCTTTAAAATTTTCAAAGATATATTCACCCCCATTATTTGATCTTAGAGTTTATTTTTTTCCCAATTTGATTTTCCACTAGGGCCTTAAATTCTTTAAATTTTAATAACACTTCATTTGATTCTTTGAGTTTTATGAAATAGATCCAAGTTTTCCTAGAGTAATCATCAACAAATATCACGTAATACAAGAATCCCCCTAGTGATGGTAATGACATTGGACCACACAAATCAATGTGGACAAGTTCTAGTACAACTTTTGATTTGTGTTCACTTGAGGGAAAGGACCCTTTTGAGTTCTTCCCTAGAGCACATCCTTTACAAGTTCCAACATGATCAGATTTTAGATTAGGTAATCCTGTGGTAATTTTTCCTATAGAAGGTAGGGCACTAAATCGAAGATGTCCTAATTTTCTATGCCAAATTTCATTAGAGTTTGATACTTCATGATTTAGTGCTTGTTTTTTAGTATTACATAATTTGTATAAACTACCATCTCTAGATCCTATAGGAATAGCATTCTTTATGTTAGAGTTTTTAGTCCAGAGTAGAACTTTATCTTCATGGAAGGTGACATGATACCCTTGATCAGCTAGTCCTGAAATAGAGACCAAATTCCTTTTGATACCTGGTACAAAGAGAACATCTTTCAATTGTAATGTAACTCTCGTTCTTAATTGAATTGAGCAAGTCCTTTCACTAGATAGGTAGAATTGTCTCCTATTGCAACTTCTTCAGTTGTGTCTTTTCCAGGTTGTTTTCTCTGCCTTGTCTTTCGACATCTTAGTATCTTCTTCTATGCATGCATCTAGTTCGAGTTCTTGAAGAATTGTTGTTATTCAAATTCTCCATGAGACGAAGTTGGATGCGCCTTCAAGTCTATCCTCCACTCTAACACTGTTCACCATGATTGATTTTCCTTTGATTTTGAGTGCAAGTCTGAATTTTTTTTAGAAAAGAGGTGTCACTATTATATTATTTCTCTACCAACGTGGCTTTGATACCATGTTAAGGAATTTAGATCAAAGATAGAGAATACAATAGTATGGTAATATGTAGTGAGGATAGACTTTAATAAGATCACTGCAATGAGTATGTTTTACCTCCGATGTGTGTGTGTATATATATATAGATAGATAGATATATAACTCTAACTATTAATCTTCTATGATAATATCGACAGCTTGCTGGTTCGTGAAAGTGCCACAGTTATTAGTTTCAATTCACAACAAGTGTCGATGCCTATAAATAAAAGGATGAAGAGTCATGTCCACGTAGGGGCATGACTTCTACGTGGCTTATGCTACGTAGAGTCATGAACCTACGGGGACATGACCCTTCGTTCAATGTCGTTATATATATTACTTGCTTCAATCCGAATGAAGCTATATCCTTAACAAAACTAAGTCTATCATTTGCGATTTATTTAAGATTAAATTTAGTTAGTATTAACTAAATTTAATTGCTATGCTATAGTTAATGCATCGTGGAGTTTATTAAAGGAAATGATCGCCGGTGTAGAAGGATCATGGCTCCACACAAGGGTCACGACTCTATGTGGAACCACATGGTTCCACATAGGATCGTGACCCCCTGTGGAGGCACGATCCAATGAAACAAAAGATATATATGGGCTACCCTCTCCATTGATAACACATTTCGATAGGAGAAAACAATATACTGTGATCGGTAGTAAATATAATCATTTGCTTTTCATCTGTAGAGGCAAACCGATTTTACATTCCTTATATCCCATGCTAAAACTTTAAACTAGTTGTCTCAGAATTCTGATTGCTCATAAAGTAATAACAGTCTATTTACATTTACATAGTAAAAATAGTAAGTTTCAAACGAGTTGTCCAAAAGCACTCCAAAAAGTGTCATTCAACTCTAATACATCCTCTGAGTTCATTCGTGACATCAAAACCCCCCTCTAAATCAATTAACATTGACCCTAAAAAATGGTACCAACCACTCTGCAAGAGGACTTGAATATAGGGAAATTAACTCATTAGAGTCTTCTTAGGAGATGACTCTTTAGGTTATGTTGCAACCTTAGCATGCCCTTCTCCTACTCCTTTGGACCCCTCGGAGAATTGCTTATTCCAACCTATCAACTTGCTCCTTTGGGTCCATACTAGCTTTAGATTACTCATGCAATGAAGGGTCGCCATTGTCTTTGCCCTATTGATATTTTGCTCGTAGTTCACATGTTGAGTAACTCTTTATGGGGGAATCCTTGATGCCCATCACTAGACAAAATCCTTGATTCACATCACTATATGCTCGGAGAAAGTCTTTGACCAATTTTAAACATTCAAATAAGGGACTTTGGAAAGCACCCAATAAGAGGAATAAAAGACATGAGTGGTAGCCAAAATTAAGCAAATCTAGAATTTACTAGCTAAAGAAAGAGGCTTGGTGATCCAATAAGGTTTTTAAATCCTAACACCAACATACTAGAAGGAATCAAAAGAAGCTTGAAAGGAAAAAATAATGCCCAAGAATCAAAATACTTCCATAATCAATCCATTTATAGCCAAAATTACCTAAGCAATGTCTTAAGAAGAAATGACTATCTATAGCATTGTGCCTTTTGCCATGCATATTTAAACTGGAGGCCTAATAAAAAGTATCAAGGTAGTGAAGAGCCTATTTGACACTATCTTCATCCTCATTGAGGATGATGACAAAATCATAAAAAAATTGAACGTTGACCAACTAGTCCAGATAATTAGGAAGAAAAATTGCCTTAGCCAAGGTTTGACAAATTTGCAAGCTATCACCAGCATTTTGGGAGAAGAGAATGGAGACTCCTTGGGATGAGAAAAAAGGGAGCAATATTGTTTATTCTCTACAAAAGGCCATCAAAGATGTTGAGATTATGAAACTGGATTACGAGGTATAATTATAGGCCTGGAATAAAAAATGAAACACATCGATGACAATCTCATCATTTTGGTTTCCTTCAACCATAAGGTTATCAAGAGCAATGCGAACATCATGAACACCATGGTAGACAAATTTGAGAAAATAGTTGTGGACATGGATGCTACTGACAAAGAAAAACAACTACTTGATGAGAAGGGTCCTTGCAAATGAACTTGTGGTAATTTGAAGAGAGTTGTTGACCAAGCTATCCAGGATATCAAGAAAATGGCTTTGAATATGTCCCAACTTGAAGCTAAAGTTGTTGAGGCCTTCAAGAATCTTAATTAGTTCTCTTGTTGTTAATTGGTCTATTTTGGTTTTTTGTTGTTGGTTGGTTGCCCTTTCTTTGTGTTTTTGTTGATTGCAAAGTTTTGTAATTAAGGTTTTGGGTCCCTTCAAAACATGTTTTGATCCTTAATAAAAAACCAAGGTTTGAGAAACTGTGTAGATCAATAAATAACCAAACCCTCTACGACAAACACATAAGAGCTAAGATAAAAGTGCAACCTTGATAGATGGACCAAAAAAGATCAAGAGGTTTGTATTGTTGACTATTAATGGCAATACAAGAGGCATCAACAAAGAACATTTGCAAAGATTGGATAAAATGAGGTACAAATCCAAGCACCTAGAACAACCAATAATAAAAGGTCATTTACTATGGTCATAACCTTTGGCAAAATTAATTTTAATAACAATAATAGATTGTTGAAAACACCAAGCACCATTCCTTCACAAATAACAATGATATTATCAAGAATATTTCTAGATTTGATGAAACCAATTTGTTCAAGGGAAACTAGATGGGGAAGAAAATACCTAAGCTTAAGAGGCATGGCCTTGGCAATAATCTTGTATGAGACACTCAACAAAGTAATAGGCCACCAATTTTAGATTTGCTAAGATCACCAACTTTAGGTATGAATTCAATACTCCCTGTATTGATTAAACTTCACAAAGAATTTGTACAAAAAGACTCTAAATATACATTGTGAAGATCTTCACTCACAATATCCCAAAAATTGTTGTAAAATTCACAAGGAAATCCATTCAAACAAAGCCATGTCATCAAACATTAAGAAAATAGTTTCTGGCAAATCTTCTTTAGTGAGAAATTGATCTTAAAGAATATGTCGGGAATTGAAACCCTAATAAGCAATTGCATTTAGGCATTGTTGCAAAGCAATTGGTTGAGCTAGAGTATAATCATGTAGTAAAAATATTCTCATAGCGTTAGATATAACTTTGTAAAAAGTCGAGAAGCTCGTTAGAGAGTTGCTTCCCTTGATTTGCTTACTAGTTTAAAATATATGGAAAGTATGTAGAGCCTAAAAGAAATATTTTGAGACCTTGCCTCCTATCTTGAACTAATTAAGTCACAATTTGATTTGGGTTCCACATTTTAATCATATTAAAATCCTCATATAGAACCCAAGTGGCAACAACCATTGAATTGGCAATCTATCTCCAAAGGTAGATCCCTCAATAGAACATTTGAAACAAAAACATTAATAACTTTGGGGAAATTATTATTAATGTTGAAAAGAGTCCACAATGCTCAGATGGTGGGGTCACATCCTTAGTCAACTAAGCATTGATGCCACATTTTAGAGAGAAAGGTAACAATGCCACCTTTATCTAGCTTCATGGATATTACACAAAAGATAACTAGAAGGCCAAATGACATGGCAAACTAAAGAAAGCCAAAAGCCAAAATTCTTAACCCTTGTAAACAAAGAATGTTCAAACCTTAAAAACTATAGTTGAGCATCTTGAACAATACTTTCAAGGGAGGTCCATCGAACCTTGAACATTACAAGAGGTGTGATTCAAAAACAAATGTTAAGAGTCGTCTCATTATCCAATTCACCAAAAGAAAATTAACTATTGTACAAAAGAATTTCTTTTGATAAAAAAATCTTAATTAGAAGTCAAGTTAGAAATGTAATCATTTATTTGGCACATACCCTCTTCTAAACACACTGAGAAACAATGGAACATCCATTGCACAACTAGAAGATGGAAAGCATGTCGAACAATATTGATTGGTCATTGAAACAAGACTGGTATTGCTAGCAAAGCTCTTACAAATTTTCCTCAACATAGCTCTCTACAAGAGAGGAGATATCGATTTTTTCTGAATCTAGGGGTTTGAAACATTTTCAAAGCCTAGCCCCAAAAGCTTTAAGAAGGCTTGGGGGAAAGATCATGATCACCAAAGTTTTGAGCTTTGAAACTAGCCAATGTAAGTTGGCCTTCCTTTTTTTGCAAGAGGCAATAACCTAAAGATGATTTGTGTGAAAGGTTCAAGGCAGGGTAAAACCAATGGACAACTCTAAATCTTATGTTTGGAAGATTAACAATAATAACAATTATTTGACAAATTTAGGTAAAGAATGAATTGAGAAAATCTCATTTGTTTGATTTGGGTATCCATAATCTCCTTTAAATAACTGTAGAGGTCCACCTCAACGCAAATCCACCATAGGGGATGAGCCAAATAGAATTGTTCAATCTCAACACAAACCACAAAGCCTAAAGAGGAACTATTTGGCTCAAAAAAGTGTAGCATGACAAAGGTAATTAGAGAACTCAACCCAAACAAAGAGATAAAGTGCAAATGAAGAATCTTTTTGTTTAAGACAACAAAGCCTTGAGTTTAAAGCTTGAAAACCAATGGAGAACAAACAAGCCAATGACCACAATTGAGAATAGCCTTAGCATGGTTGGCTTTAACAAAATGAAAAAGAAAACATCCTTTAGTAGGGTTTTTCACAGTTTCAAGGCAGATTGAATGCGAGACTCAAGCCCTATTGGCATAGTCTTTGTGTATGCGAGGTGGGACTCTTCCTACAAAATGTCCTATCAAGGTAAAATGTTATAACCATTGACATGCATTGTCAAATCTAGTAATCATAAGAACAATTTTTTAGTATTTCAAGGGATATAGTTCATGAAATGCCTTGGGAACAAACTTCTCAAATTCCTTAAGCAGTGGTGTCATTGTTAATCATCACTAAACATTCAACTTCAACAACAACAATTGTGAAGATATGAACAAAGAAAGTATTTAAAGGAGACAATAAACACTTACAAACATGACAAGTTGAAAAGTGTCACAATAGATGCAGAATGTAGCTAAAAACACCTACTGCAAAGAGCAATATGATATGAACCCCCCAAAAAGCTAAGAAACCCTAGGAAAACTTATTGATATTGAAAATATCTAGATTTCTAAAATCAAATTATTATTTTCTTAGAGTCTGCATCAAAAAAGCCCAAGGTGACGCCCTTGCCTCAATTGATTATTCACATTACATCGTACTTAGCAGCCAGTGTATTCATATACTCTTTGGTCTTAAGTTCTAAAATCTCTCATTGATTTAAATTGTGGGAAAGGTCTAACAATTTCTATACTTGTTTGGCTTCTGGACAAAGGAATATCAAATTAAACACGCATCTATGCTACACTGGAGGTTACAGTTATAACTAATCGCTGCATCTAAAGATCAGAGTTCACATGTTATCTACATGGCATA
This sequence comes from Cryptomeria japonica, assembly GCF_030272615.1. NCBI lineage: Eukaryota > Viridiplantae > Streptophyta > Pinopsida > Cupressales > Cupressaceae > Cryptomeria > Cryptomeria japonica. The sequence continues at coordinate 162,663,785 of NC_081412.1, forward strand.
TTTTATTGTCTAATAAAATAAGATCTGCCGACAAGGATTTTATCTCGGCCTTTTATCATTCCCACAAAGGCCCTGTTGGAAGGGAAGATGCAATGAGGTTAGTGGGATGTAGGGTGCTACTGCTAACAACTAACAGAAAACTGTAAATAGGCATGTCAAGTCTAGTGTAGCCTCACTTTGGCTTCACCCCCTAACACGTGTGTAGCATCACATACAAACTTACCCCGTATCTTAAGAATAATTTAGAAAGTGCACTATCTTCAAACGTATCTTCACACAATTTCTACATAATAGTATTTTTAGTCTATTAAAGCAATATTCAACTAATATACTATTGTAGATGAAATTACTTGTTTAATATCTTAAGTGTTCTAAAACAATATTGTCACGATTGCTTATTTAATATGCAAATGCTGTGATTTACTGGTATTAGTTAAAAGGAAGTGCATGCCAGAAATCATTCAGAGACAATACTTTCACTGATTTGGCTATCCGTTATGAAATCTTTCTAAGAAGAGCTGAGCTATGGGATTGGAAGACAAAGAAAACTCTTTTTGGGCTTTTAGTAATTCCAATGGTACTATACTGATCTGAAGTTTGGGGTAGCAAGACCTCAGCAAGAAAGTGGAAACAGATAGAGAGATTACAAAAACATTTAATCACAAATAGCCTCAAGATTAAATCTATTATTCCATATGAGATTGTCCTAGTAGAGGCCGGGGCTTTCCCCGTTGAAGCATCAGCTATGTTTCGGTTGTTAAGCTATTTAAAAAGATTAGATAACATGGAGACTCATCGCTGGCCAAAAATGGCAGCTAGTGAAAAATTAGATAGAAGGAAGAGCACATGGATGAAACAAAACATCAAATGGATGAACAAGTGGGGTATTAGCATAAATGAATGTCCAAATGACAATGGGGAAATAAAAAAGTATGTGCAAGGAAAATTCAAAGAAAGCATGTGGAAAGAGCCACTTGGGAGGAAAAAAGAATACTATATCAAACATTTTAATCCTACATATGACTATACACAAAAGACCTACATAGGAATGGAAATAAAATGGAAAGCAAAAATGCTATTCGCTCAGATAAGAACAAGTTCGCACCAACTTAGATGTGAGACCGGAAGATGGATGATACTTAAAGAGGAGTGGGCAGACAAAAGGTGTAGATATTGCATTCAAGAAGCGGTTGAGACAAAATGGCATTACATCATGGAAAGTTCAGTGTACAAGGATATCCCGATCAATTATATTGAGACATTAAAAATGAACAGCTTGGATAATTTGTTTGAAGAAGAGAAGATAATAAGGGTTGCAGATATTTTGGTCAAGATACACAGTAGAAGATCCAAGATGCAAAAAGAAAAGGAAATATAGGTGTCGTGTTTTAGGTGTACAGGTTTTTCTCTGGCTATATGTGGGTCCCATAGGCTGCTTGGCCTCATGGACGTGATTAAAAACATTCATTCATTTTGTTATCCTGATCTTAAAAGCTTCAGATTGTCATCCCCAATACAAGGCAGCATTTAAAAATTAAAGCATTTCCTTCCACTTTCCAAGTCTTCTGCTGAATTATTTCCTATTTCTATGACAGGAATTTTAGGAATTGCCAAGTCATCCTAACTGGTGCTGTAGAAACACATTATGGGAAACCCGCACATAAGCCTGGGTAGATTTGTTGCTCTCTGCAACCAGTATTGCAGGAGCCAAAATGTGTAAATTGTCTCATATTGCTGAATGCAGAGCAAAATTAATTGGCAGATCAAGTGAAATAACAGAATGTGAAGGCACAAGAATACTTGTATCAGTTTCAGCATTTTTCAGTGTGACTGCATTAGGCGCAACCTGCATCATCTCCCACATTCAAGTTGCTTAGAAAAAAAAAAGTTATTTTACCAAAATTCCACTACAAAATGTTCACTCACAGACAAAACTATGATTTGGATATGAGAAATCTTCATTCATACCTTTTTTGGTTGATCAAATGAATTTTCATCCATCACATGAGTAGATGTAAGAATGGTCATTTTTGAATCAGAAAATTTGATATTACCAGAAAGTAAACCGGTTATCGAGATGCCAAGCGTCAGCTCACTGCTACCAAAATTTACAGCCTACAACACAGCTTCAAAAGATCAGGTATGTGATACCATCAATATTGCACAACAACGAGCCAGATTCCCCAACATGAGTTTAAACAAGATAAAAAAAATTGAAATAATATATAGCAGACTGTCTCATGGTTGAGTAGCTAATGCTACGAGATTCTGAAAGGTATTTAACTCTTCCTCGAATGCATCTTTAGAAGCCATATGCTTAAGGTAAAATATACATAGCACCAGTGATTGTTAAAGAAGCAATTGAAAACTACAACCAAGATAGGCTACTAACCTCATACAGTTAATTGTGCATGGAAATTCTATAAATTGGCATCTGGTTTCCAAATAACCAAGGTGTTTTCTTCCTTTTTGCCGAATTCAACAGAGGTCCTACACTTTGAGAATGGAAAAAAAAATACTAGCAGTTGTTTAATGATCGGGTTATTTTTCTCACTTCAAGTGTGGAAAATGGAAGAAAACGCCTAAAAGACAAAAGAGAATGAATATGATATATATCAAGCACAGTAGAGATGGATTACAGCTACTTGAAAGAGTCTGTCAAGAAACTACTTACATTGTGTGTGGGCTCACCCTTGAAGATAATAATGTAAGATTGATCTTAATGACACAAACTTATGACCAGACTCCAATGAACTGACCAAACAGGCAAGGCATGCTTGACAAAATGAGCTATGGATCCATTCTAGAGTATCTACAATTTACAAGAAAACTCAACCTGGGAACTCCATTAAAAGCTTAGAACATGTCAGATAAACATTCATAGCTTTGTATTCAAAAGAGGAAATTACCCAGAAGCATATGAGAAAAGATCACCAAGCATTCATTAGTTAAGAATAGTATCAACTGATAGCGAAATACAGGACAGACTATTACTTAATAATTGTCTAGCAATGTAAGGTGAAAATGGTAGTTAATATAGATATGCAGTCGAACATAGAGGGGTAAAGAAAAGCATTGCATATGTTAGAGCTGTGGCAGAGGCACAATATATTCTGCTCCTTTTTGCCATTAGCATTGTTGGTGCCTTGAATAGCCCTACTAAATTATTGTTTCGAAGTAGGGCATAACTATTTGAAATTTGAAACCTCGGCGAACTCTTGCCATGAAGACGTGAGGCTTTTTGACAAAATCAAAACTCCATTTTGTACCAAACACTCACTTCTTCCTTTCTTGCCAGTATAAATGCTCTAACCTCAGTTTACAACCATGTACTAATCTCTTCTTTCTTGCAGTATTAATCCCAAATAAATATTGTTCAGCTATGACAAGCCAGAGAAACGAGGTCTAATTTAATTTTGTTTTTAACGTAGTATACACAAAAAATGAGGAATATCTATGGTATAGTGAAGCATGCAAAATATTTCAATAAACACCCTTTCTAATAGATCATTACTATTATATCATAATATATACTTTTGTGGCTGCTAATAAAAATCACACCTTTACTCTTATGTACTCATCTTCACTCTCTGAGCTTTTCCACCTTATTGCAGAAGCAACCAATCCAGATGAAGCATTTCCTTGAATTGAAACAGATAGAAGTGTAGCACCACTCGACTCCTTGAATAACTGTTGTGCCCAATAGCTTGGAGTTCCATATTGCCTCCATGAATCAAATACAATAGCATCTGGGTTCCATCTGTGCCCATGTTCATACTTGTATAAATTAAACCATCCATCAAAAAGTTAACTGAAAATATGACAGGTGTCTTTGTGAATCAATAAAATAAAAATAAAAATAACTAAAATAAAAGGAAGGAAACAAAAATGCAAATAACTAGAAGAAAAGGTAACATAATAAAATACCAAAAAAGGATTTCTATAATAACTAAGGAAGAAACCTGCGGTCATTGGCGTTGACAAACAGTGGTGCGTAGCTTGCCATCTCCACAACATCACTGCTAGAACCAGTGAAACATTCAGAGAATATTCATTTTATTATCAATAAACTCAGTAACATTCTGCCGAGCTATATTCATAGATTTCCTACAAATATCACTATGAGATGTCAAAGTTCCTTTTAATCTTGATGCTCTGATTCACAACTATTTAGGGTTTACATACGTTCTTGTGAGATTTTTAGGTTTGTTTCAATCTAAGGGTGCTCCATGAATGAACCTATTGAGAATCAAAAAGAAAGAAAGATGCATTTTTATAAAAGATGAAACAAGTCATAAACTCTAAAAGAAAAGAGAAAACAGTAATACCATGATTAATATTTTATTCTTCCTTGTCTAGCCACTCAATAACTAGTCAAAATCAAGCAACACAAATATTACATTCAAAATAGAACTTTGCTTCAAGCTTCAACTACAATGAAATTGATGTGACAAAAAGATTGGGGAATAGATATAGACCTGTTTGTTTCTAATCCAATAAGAAAGCCAGCTTCCCCTAGTGCCGCCAATAAACTGCCTTTTCCAGCATCTTTTCCGGTCACAGCATATTCGCTCACAAAGGCCTAAAATATATGTCAGTCATCAAATAAATGACTCCAGGCAAGAAATGCATCATCAGCCAAGAAAATAATACCTTCGGTCCTGTTCGCATTGTACGATCAAATTTATGGGTCATAGAAAAGATGTTGCTTGCTGATGTATAGATCTGTCAAACAAAAATTAAGCTTGGATTTCTTCAGTCCGTAAGAGGCAAAAATTACCTATACATGATCCCAAAAGAAAAAAAAAAAAATGGTCTTAAATAAGCTTTATATACAAAATTGCTCAGACTGCACTTACATGAAAATCATACATGTCAGCAGGATGATCAAGTGGTTGAGAAGATCCATCACAGTTGGAGATAATTTTGATATCAGGATAAAACATTCTTACTGCACGGTAAAATTTCATATAATTTCCTGAGGAATAAATGACAAGAATGAGTAAAACCCAATACCTGATAGTACATCCGACATTTTACTTTCAACAGCAATCAAAATTAGAGAAGACATCAGTACAGCATGCTTTAAACTCAGAAACAATAATCATCTTGGGACAATCACAGAGAAGCTCGTGAAAGAAGGATAACTGAATAGAATTGTTTATTAATTGTATTCTCAACCTTTATTCCAGAATAAAATGTTACTTCATACAAAACACTCCAACCAGGGTTCTAAAACTCTTGCAAGTACTCACCAGAACTCATTATTTTTTTGGTTTGGCAAGTAACTAGCAGGTTACTTGGCAAGACTCGCTCAGACCTTTCAAGTCCAACAAAAAAACTAAGCCAACACCAAAACAGAAAAGAAAATGAATAAAACCCTAAAACTTTGGCTTCGACCGTCATTTTTGTCTTTAGAAATTTGAATCTTAACTATGTCAAGTGATTAAAAGGATTTATTGATTGGAAAGTTGTAATTTGACAGGCATGTTCTTGGGTTTTTATATTCTTTTTTATTGTCTATTTCAAAGCACTGCTGCTTAGTTTGCTTCTTTTTTCAACATCTATTCCCTAAAGTGTGTGAGGCAAGGCATTAAATGCAAGGTGGAAGTATGATAGTTTGGTTGCGATCAAAGCACAATGAGCCCCAATTATTTTTTGTTTAGTCCAAGAAGAGGCATCAATCACCTCAAATATCACCTTGCTTGAATTATTGTCCAAGATATCAAGTAGTGTGACCAAATAGAGGAAAAAGTGCAACAAGAAATGAATGCCCTGCTTTACAACTTTGAGAAGAAGAAAAAGTGAAAGAAAGAGGGCAAGGGAAATGGTTGCATCAGTTACGAATTCCATGGTCACCCCTCATTCATTGGGAGATTCTTTTATTCGACCATAAATACAGCATTCCTCCACTCACACTAAAGAGAGTTCAAGCCATATTAATTTCCATATCTTCTTATGTGTCAGTCATTTTTGTGTTTTTATGTGTTCCTTTCCTCTTTCTGATGTTCTATTTCCATTTTGTAATGTTTTTGGCTGCATTGTACTTGGATGTTAGTACAAGAGTGCCAACGTCTACATGGGTGCAATATTGTCCTACACCAATATAGTCATACAGTGTTGACTTTCTGACAGACCAGCAACTTTCCAACTTCTAGAATCTCTATTGTAATAACCACAAAACCCGTTGAGAGGTATCCCTACAACCACCTAAGATTTTGAGTGACTCTTTAACTTTCATTCCATGCATCTCTATTATCTATCATACAAATTTGAATTCCAAGGCAATCTACAGCACTCTCTTACTTTCTTAAGCAAAAAATTTGTGAGCAACATTCTTGAGATTAGTAATAGCATCCTACATTGTTGTGATAGCTCCTCTTGCTTCTTAGAGTTATTATCATTGAGAGCTGAGCTTCCTTCTCCATTCTTTAGATTAGTAATAGCATCCTACATTGTTGTGATAGCTCCTTTTGCTTCTAGAGTTATTATCATTGAGAGCTGAGCCTCCTCTTGCTTCTTAGAGTTATTATCATTGAGAGCTGAGCTTCCTTCTCCGTTCTTCAGATTAGTAATAGCATCCTACATTGTTGTGATAGCTCCTCTTGCTTCTTAGAGTTATTATCATTGAGAGCTGAGCTTCCTCTTGCTTCTTAGAGATATTATCATTGAGAGCTAAGCTTCCTTCTCCATTCTTCATGACAATCTAATCCAAAAACAACTGCATTAACATTTTCCTTATTTAATGTTGGAACTTCTACATTGAAGGATCTCTACTCACAGCTATTGCAACTCTATTCACTAACTTGAGCAGCATTCTTTCACAAATCTTCTTTAGCCAAGTGATATTGCATAGTTGCTTTATTCATCCTCTTGTAGCTTTCCAGCCCTTCATCTTATTGTTAGTTTGCAACATTCAAATATTGCAAAACCATATAATAATAAAGGATGATGGAAAAGACAGAGCGACGAGCAGCATTTTTGTTCTATGTTTGTGTAATGTCCCCTTCTCCGCAGTGATTAGTTCAGTGGTCCATTGGCCTATTCCGGAGACCCATAGGCTATTTGGATGAGAGAATTAGGGTTACCAACCTTTGTGAAGTTCTGCACGAACTTTTCAGGGTTTGTCAGGAGGGAATTCTTCAGTTCTGCTTATGGTTTCCTTCTGGGTTTTCCATGAACTCTAGGGTGGCATAACATGCATTTGATTCTTTGGTGAAGTCAGAACTTACTATTTTTAGTAAGTTAGGGTTTGGCTGTTTGGTTGATGTAGTTCGAATGATCTTTCCAAGCTCTTTCTCTAGGTGCGAAGATTATGTTTTTCAGAGCAGTATTTCTTGACTTACTATTTTTAGTAAGTGGTTGTGTTGAGCATTTCTATTTTTAGCAATCTCGGACAAGGTCTTGACTCAGCACAGTTCAGTGGTCTTCATCGCACAGCTTCATCCTTGATTTTGGTATTAATCAGTATTGGAATTATAAGTTATTTAATTAAATATTAATTCCTTATCCAAAGGTTTGATATTTAATTATTTTTATTACTGATTAATTGTGTTATGGGGCAACTTAGGAAAAATATCTATCTTCCAGCAATATTGTTATTTTCCTAAGTCAATGGCATTAAAAAGGGTGGTGTTGAGAAAGATGAAATATTTCATGTTTTTATTATTTTATATCGCAAAGTTGTCACCTAGGAAAAAGTTTGAACTTTGCCTAGGGAATTTGGGAAAATTAACGCCATGGCTAGGGGAGGCTATGACATGAAATGAAATTGAATTTCAATGGTTTTGGGTGCCATTTGCATTTGAATTTCAGAGGGAAAAAATCTATAAATACAGGTGCTTGGCCTCCCATTTGGTATCAAATGAACTTGCATCATTATGCTGCCGAATTGGCGATTGAAAAATCTGAGCTTCGAAGTGTGGTTTCCTAGCTAAGTCTCAGTTTCGTACTTCCAAGATAGTACCTAGCTGTGTTCATGTATTCCCAGTGCTGTTGGTGAGTGAGTTGCAGATTGTGGAGTGTTTTGATTGAGACTGGAGTGTTTTTTGGTTGTTGGTCGCGGGATTGCTGAAAGTGTATTTTGCTCACACCTCTTGGTCGGGCGATTCCATCATTCTAGGTACCGGCTCATCCTTCCTTCCTACCACTGGCGATGCATATTGTAAGTTTGTAGCATCTTATTTTGAGTGTGGATTTTTATATTGAAAATTGAACTTACCAAGTTAGGCGTTGGGTTTAGTGAATGCATTGGGAAGCATGCAAAATTAATATGGGTGTTTCGATGGCTTTCCTTGGGTTTATTTTCATTGTGGCAGGTATAGAAATTGTTTAGAACAGATTTTGGGTGAATTGGGTGAGTAATGAGAGACTTATGAGCGTTTTAGTGAATCCATAGGTTGCTGGTTTTGCAATTCCAGCCCGTAGATTTTTGATGTTAGTAGAAATTTCATGTTCTTATTTGGATGTTTAGCATTACTCTCTTCTCACATTATCTTGATTATTGTAAGGTTAAGTAGTAGTACTACTAACCAATTTTGGCTTGTAACTCTCACCCCGCTGAAAAGTGGAAGAGGCTGGCTTGCCGTCTATTTTCAAGTAAATTGTAATTCAGTCCTCCCATTGCATAAGTGGTCGAGTGATGTCTGATTGTAATGGTCCTCCCGCTGCATAAGCGGTTGAGTTGAGATTGTTTTGTAATTTCAGTCCTCCTGCTAAAATATCGCGGTTGAGTGATTTGTGCCTTTGTATGTTTCTCTTGGCTGGTTCACCGCCAAGTTTCTTGCATTCCCGCTGGATAAGCGGAAGGGGCTGACTTGCTGCCCAATCATTGTATTGTTTCCAGTTATTTGAAGCTAACGATCCTCTCAACACCGTATGCTCTCACCTTCCCACATTGGGCACTTGGTGATCAGAAAGTGGAAGGGTTGCATTTTCCAACAAGTTTTCAGTTTATGCTTTCTAACCTTAACGGGTTATTTGTTTGTGGATGATTATTATTGGCCTAAAAAACAAAAAAAAATAACAGGGATATTACAGTGGTATCAAAGTTGGTTTTCCTACCAGCCTATGTGTTCAATTTGATCAGAGCACAAGTTCTCCTTGCCATCCTCTTGGGTCGTGGTTTTTTGTTGCATATCAGAGTTTGGAAGAATGTCTACTACAGATAAGTCTATTTGTGAGTTAATGCAAGGATTGATTGATTTGATGAAGGATCCAGATATTAAAATGGGGTTCGTGAAGGTTCTTACAAAATCTTAACATAAGGAAGTTTCTGAAAACAATATCTTTAATACAAAGACAAATGATGAAGTTGGTGTTTTGACACCTAACTTTGAGACAGTGCTTCATGAAGACTCTTTGGTGATGCATGCACCTACCATTGATGAGGTTGTCATTCAAGAAGAAGAAAAAACAATATTTGAGGTTGTGCATGATGAATCTCTTAATGTTTCTTGTGGAGCTAGTGACAGTGTTGAATGCACTCATGTGCTTCTAGAGGAAGAGCAAATGAAAATTGAAGATGTTAAACAAGAGGGAAAGATTAACAGATTGTTGGATGGAGATTCATGTTATGACGCTGAAAATATTGCAGTTAATGATGAAGTTCCTAATGACCAAGAGGCTGTCCTATTTTGTGAGTTTAAAATATACCAAAATGATGACATTCAAGGGGCAGATTTAGAGGACCAATTGGAAATTGCATTTCAAAATAATGGGGTTGAGACTCGTAGATTGAAGAATGAGCTTGACCAAATTCTGAAAGTCTTTGAGCAATGTCCTAAATTGGAATTTTCAGATTTAGGACAGATTGTTGGTCTAAGTTGGAAAAAGGAAATACTTCCCAGATCGTTGATAACCCATTGTTTGAGATGGGTAAAGTGAAAACATATGACAATTCACTGTTTGAGTGGGAAGATGAAACATCACTTGGTTCTAGCATTGCTCTTGGTGAGAATAGCAATGTGTGGAAATTAAGAGAAGATTCAAGATCTAAGTTGGATGATACTTGGAGCTATGGTGAGCACTTTTTAACTAAACAAAGTACTCAACCCTTTAGCACTTGGGATCCGGGTATGATGGCACCTAGCGATGACAAGGAACTTGTGTGGGATGAATTTCCCTTTGATCCTGATGAAGCTCAAAAAGTAGATTGTGTTGTAGAGTTAGAGGACCATATGGTTTTTGATGATGGAAAGTTTAAAGAGGTTCTAAAATGCAAATCTGATTCACCCATTCATGAAGTTGGTAGTAAGCAAAAAGTTGAAGATTTAGTAGAATCTGATCCTCTTCATGATATTGAGCAATTGCAGCTAGTGGTGGTGAAGAAAAAGAATCTTGGAGCAGCTTTGTGGGCAGCAAAGACGAGAAACAAAGTTCTGATTTTCAGTTGCAGCTAATGACTAGTACACCACCTTTAAATGTTCACGAGTGGAAGGATAAAGTCATGAGGTCCTTTGAGAATGAGGTGCGAGTTCTATCTGGGTTTGACCATACACATGGTTTGATAGAAGAACTCTATTGGAAGGCTCAAATTGAAGAGAGACGAAAGGGAGTTAAGGATGAAGTTGCTCTCCCCAATCTGCAACTCATCAAAGACTCTTTGGAGACATTAAAATTAGAGTGCATACAATTGATCACAGATCGTGATTATGCCATCGAATCTACAAAGAAGGTCCTTAGTGCTTTACAAGGAAAAGAGAGGAAACGTGAAGAGCTTACTCTTGAGCTTGAGTCAACAAAGGACATGTTAGAAATGACTCAGTTGGCTCTAATGGAGTTAGAAGATCAGTTTGCTGATTTCGAACTTGTTAGGGAGCAAGAAAATGCACAAAGAGCTGAAGAAATCGAGCAAGTTATTGGTGAGCTTGATAGTCTTCAAGAAGAGTTTGATCTTGAGAACTTCACAAGAAAAACAAAGGTTGCATGTGCAGATTTGGATCAACAAGATGGAAGTGAGCAAGAAGAAAGTGATGGCTTCCAAGTTCTTGAAAACCCTCTCTTTGTGCTAGATGATTTCAACATCTTTGGCATCAAGATGTTGTCAAAACACAGTTTAGAAGTCGTCCAAGGTTTCATTGCAGCAGCAAGGAGTGAAGATTTCAGATTTGTTACTCACAAAGTAGGGGAGAAAGGACCAGAACGTGGTGATTGCATGCTTGACAACCCATTTCTTGGGTTGAATAATAATAAGGCTCATACTAGTCCATTTTGGGAGTTGGATTTGAGGGCAACACTTGTTCCATACTCCAATGTTGTTGAAGCTTTCATGGTTAGGCTTTGAGGGTTCACTAGAGGAGACATCAATTTCTTAAGTATGCTCTTGGTTCTTACTAGCACTTGGGGATGTTTGGAGTTTTCTCTTCAGTATGTTGAAGATCATTGTCAGTTGGGTGACCAGGCTCGAGATCGTCAACATGGTCTGATGGAGCTTATTACATTTGGAAAGAAGGATCTTTGGAGGGATAAGGAACAAATTTTCAGAATTGATGGTGCTATTCCCTTCTTTACCAGCCATTTGATGGTTCCTTTTGCTCATCAACTAGTGGATTGAGAAGATATTCCGAGCAAAGGATGGTTCCATGCGGAGTTGGAGTCACTAGAGAAGATATTTCCAGCCTTAGACGTGAGCAGATGTGTTGTTTTGTATGAGGATTTCCTATGTTGCAGCAGTTGTTCATCTTCTTGGATGCTGATTTCCTTGAAATTAGATCTCAAGTCAATCATTTCAGACTTGGTGGATTGCTGGTGTACTTTTTTTCAGACTTCACAGTCTCCTAGCAGAACGGATTTATTGTCTCAGATGAGAGGTATGGCGAGTTGGGGCAATCAGTATCAATTTATGGGAAGTGTTGAAGCTCTAACTAGTGGTTATACTTATCCCCTTTCCTTCTACTTATGATTGGGACAGTAAACCTTTTCTTTCTTTGGTTCTTCATTCTGAGGTTCTTGGAGTGAGAATTGTAAGAGATTTTAGAAGTCTCCATGGTTTTGTCAGAATAATTCTGGGGTGGCTTACTAGATTCATGTGCAGTTATGAGTATGAGTTTGTCGAGCTCTTGCAAAGGAATGCTTTCCTCTTTGCAAAAAGATTTGGGGATGTCACATTGGCAGTTGTGGCTCTGTTAGATACCATATGGAGACATGTTGAGAAGTTTGATTTTGAGTCGAGTAGACTATCTTCCCTATTGCCCAGGCTTCTGATAGCTAGTGGCATTGTTGATATTGATTACTCAGAGCTTTATGGGCATGAGATGTTGCACGATAGTGATGTCAGTCCTTTAAGATTTTTCAGTTTGAGTATCATGGATGGTGACATTTTGGAGTTACAAGGGAGGTTAATGCAGTTTTGGAATGATGTTTTCACTGATGTCATCAGAGTGGCACAACATCAGCATGGTGGGTTCTTCTTGAGACGGGCATGGGACCCTAGGATCGTACTTGCTTTGGTGCGGATCAATTTAAAATTTTCGAGAGTTGTGATGGCATTGCTTAAGGACAAGCAATTTTGGGAAGGGCAGATTGTAATGTCCCCTTCTCCGCAGTGATTAGTTCAGTGGTCCATTCGCCTATTCTGGAGACCCGTAGGCTATTTGGATGAGAGAATTAGGGTTTCCAACCTTTGTGGAGTTCTGCATGAGCTTTTCAGGGTTTGTCAGTGTCATGTCCCCTCCTGGATCGTTATATATATATGGAGAGAAAGAGAGAGACCCTAAATGAAGAAAGTATTTTTATTAATTAATATAATAATTACCAATGAATGATTATTTAAAATTCATTAATTAAATATTATTTATGAACATAATTTAAATATTATATATTATCAACATAATTTATATACTCAATAATAAATAATAATACAATTAAAATACAAAAGAAAAAAAATAATAATAATAAAAATATATATATATATATATAATAATAAAAACAATAATAAAATATAATATAAATGAGTTAAATACAACTCTCGACTATATCATTACGTAGGCATGAAGAATTTACATGAAAAAATACACGAATACACAGGAGGCTTAAAGCATAAAGTGTACACATGAACACACGTAAAGCATGAATCATACCGTGATGACCCTCGAATAGAAAATGTACTGAACATATAATCAATGATGCATATAAAAACCGATTACTAACTTATTAATAATGCAATATGATTAATAATACAAAGGCAGCCCAGTTTGAATCGATGTCTTAGTCAGCAAAGGTAATTGTGGTCAAATGATATTCAAAACTATAATGTCTTCGTCAACAAAGGCAACTTTGGTAAATACTGGATAGTTATAATAAAACGATTATAATATGTAATCGTTGTTATTGAAACATTGTAATCATAATATAAATCGGTAATCTAATCAGTGGTGAATGTATAAGATTATAACAAAATTGTTGGTTATGAATAATATTCACCAACGGATATGACCCCTCCATGTAAGGTAGGATCAGATATAAATAAATTTAGAAATCAAGTCTAGAGGGGGGGGAATATAGGCAAAAAGGAATTGTTACTGCTGCAGGGAATAAGGAAGATAGTAAAGGGAAAGAAAGAGACCGAACTAAGATCAGATCAAACGGTTATTATTTACAAGCAACAACATCCCTGTTCTTGGTGGTATGCTGCAATATAATAGAATATAATAATACCATAGGCTGCAATATAACAATAATACCATATAGAATTTATTATTTAAATAGAATACCATAGGCTGCAATATAACAATAATACCATATGGAATTTAAATAGAATACCATAGGCTGCAATATAATATACAGTTTTCATCAGAATAATAATACGGTGAAGTGCTTAACAATAATAATATTACCATAGACTGCAAGATGTATTATATTGGCTAAGTAAGAAGATTTTCTCTCTCCAGAGCTCAGAACAAGACAAAATTCCTTAAGTATGGAAAATGGTCAGTGGTCAGGAAAATCTTCCTTCAGGACAAAGTGTGCACAAAAATTTTCCTTAAGGACAAGATTATCTCTTCAAGAATTTTCCCTCCAAGACTTCCAGATGTGCAGGATTCCTGTTGGAGTGGATAAATTTGTTAAAATTCTTCCAAGGCAGGAAAATCTTCCAAAATGTCTTTTGTGAGCCCAGAATGGAAAGATTATTGTAAAGATGAGTTGTCAACATGCAAAAAGAATATTATGTAACCACAACCAAGAAAATTACAAATGACGGCGGGGTCCATTTGCATGGCGAGAATCTATTGAGTACATGAAGGCATAGTAGCACATTCATTGCTGGAATATTTGACCAAGGTGGTGGCTAATTCATTGCATGGCGCTTGTCGTACTTAATGTAGTGGTGGAGCATCTTTTGCATGTAACCGATTTTGGTGGTGATGGTGCATTTATTACACATAGGGTGAATTTGAAAGAAGTGGTGTATTTAATGCACAGTGGATGCCATTTTTGGCAGGAATCTAATTAATTGATAATGGGCATAATGGATCATTAATGCTTATTCCCACCTTGTTGCATCATGTGTGTGGAATCTTTTGGGTCAAACCCTAATTAGGGTTTTGCATGTAGGCAAGGCTTGAAGCCTATATAAAGGGGTGACCCCCCTCATTTGTAAAGCAAGGAGATTTGTATGAAATTGTTGTGATAAGTTTTTGAGATAATAACAATTGAATACATCTTGTTGGCAAATCCTGATAGTACTGTAAGCACTGGTAACTTTAGTGAAGAATTCTCTATCAAAGAGACGTTTTTTGTTCCACAGACAGCTGAAAAATTACTTTGATATGTACAAAAACCAGTGCACAGCTAAACATTAATCTATTTTATATTTGGTAGGCTTCAGATAATGAAGTCTATGATATATGAAGTGTGTTAATGTAGTAAAGTCAATGATATTGCAATGAAATAGAGAAATCCTGTGTCTTTTTGTAAAATTCCTTAACTAAGAACTGATTGCAATTAGATATATGTCCAGGTTAAAACAGAAACGTATTATTCAACACAGCCAGTGGATTATTGGCATACCAATGAATATCGTTTAACAGTATTATTGTTCAATACGCACAGTCTCAATTTTACTTTCAAACTTACTGGTAAACATATCATTTATTAACAGAGAACAGAACAATCATTATTCAAGGAAGTGGATATCAAATGATTGTTTATTTGACCAGGAAATGAGTTAAAGAATTTCTTTCATAATGCACCTGATAGTTAAGTAGTGTCTGTTGATGCCAAACTCGTTGGAGTCTTCATATATTCACCGAAAAGCAATGTAGAAAGAGACATCCACAACAGCAATGATTCACCCCGAACTAAATACCACCGGAAAATCAATTTATACGGACTAGTCTGGGGTACGATACCACCATGGCGTGCTACATATTCATTAACCCTTCCATTTCCGCTTCGTGAGAACTATGAACTTCCATTACGACAGTAACGGAACATACTCTACAATCCGATATCGGGTTACTGGGCCACGGTGGGTCATACTCATTGACGCCGTGTCTCAGGTTTCAAAAGCACGAAATGTGTGTTGATGTTGTAACTATGCCTTCATACCTACATTGAACGCATTTGCAGACTTGCGTGTAGGAACACGCTTCCCGCAACACACACCAAGGGATTTGCCGACGGAACTGCACTCCGCTTATTCAATAATGATTCTTCTTCAAACTCGAGCAACCAATAGGTCAGTTCACACACACAGAAATCCAATCTTCTCTTCCAGGCATACTCGTTCAATCTCACACCATGCTTTTATTCACCAAATAAGTTGGTTTTATTTCCCGTAGGAAACTAAATAATAGTTAAGAACTATTAAGTAAATAATTACGGTGTTTATTATAGTGCTTTAATAATATTAATTATTTATATTAATGAATGGAATATTAATATAAAATAATTAATATTGTTTCAAATTTACTTTTGGCAATTTATTTATTAGGAGACATTACAGTCTCCCCTGCCCAAATGTTGCTTGCCCGCAAGCAACTGTAATTCCGGATGCTGAAGAACCTGCTCATTTTCCCAAGTAGCATCATTTAATGGTAAATTCTGCCATTTAATGAGATATTCCCTAATTGTCCTATTCTGCAAATGCCTGTCTCGGGTCTCCAAAATCACTTCAGGTATCATCGCTAATTTCCCTTCCTCATCCAATGGTGGTAAATTTTCTGAAACTTTCACCTGTTGACCCAAAGCTCTTTTGAGACAAGATACGTGGAACACATTATGTATTATGTTGTCGACAAGTAACTCTAATTCATATGCCACTGCACCAACCTTTTGAACCACCTGGTACGACCCATAAAACCGAGGCTTCAATTTCTCAACCCCACTACACTTGAGGGATGACTGCCTATAGGGTTGTAGTCTGAGATACACCAAATCTCCTATGTCAAAGTGTCACTCAACACGCTTCTTATCTGCATAGATTTTATGTTGATTATGTGCACATTGCAAATTTTCCTTAAGTGCTTTCAATATATCTTGGCATTCCTAAAGCACATCACGAGATTTGGGTACATTACTCTGATCAAAAGCAAGATCAATAAAAGATAGTGCAATAAAAGATAGTGCATCATACCCATATAATGCTTTGAAAGGAGTCATACCGATAGATATATGATATGTAGTATTATAGCAGTATTCACCCAAATATAACCAACGGGTCCAGGCTTTCTAATGTCCAGATACATAATTACAAAGGTATCCCTCAATCCACTTGTTTACTATTTCTGTCTGTCCATCGGTTTGTGGATGATAACTTGTACTGTGATTCAACTCTGTACCTGTCAATCTGAATAGTTCCCCCCAAAATATACTCAAAAATCTGCTATCTCGGCCGTTGATTATATTTTTTGGTAAACCATGTAAACGGAACACCTCTCGAAAGAATAGTTTTGCGAGCTGGACTGCTGTGAATTCTGTAGTGATAGATAAGAAATGTGCAAATTTAGTTAATCTATCAACCACAACAAAAATGCAATCTTTACCATGAGATCGCGGTAGGCCTGTAATGAAATCCATTGATATATTTTCCCATTTCTGTTCTGGTATGGGTAATGGCTGCAATAGACCCGCGGGATAAGTATGCTCTGCTTTATTTTGTTGGCAAGTGATGCATTCTTTGACATAATGAAGGACATCGTTCTTTAGTCCTTTCCAGGTGAATCTTTCCCTTATCTGCCGGTAAGTTTTGAAGTGTCTAGGGTGCCCTGCTAAGGGAATATCATGCACTGATTAGAGGATTTTCTCTTTCAACTTCAATCCTGGAATCAAGTAAATCCTGTCCTTGTAATAGATAACATCATTTACAATCTTATATTTATCATCTTGTGTATTACCATCAAGCAAATCACAGGCAAAAGAATCCTTAGAATATTCAACTAGCAATAAAGATTTCCAATCAGTTGTTACTACAAATAATGCATTTATTTCAGGCCTTCTAGATAGTGCACCTGCAACAACATTGTTTTTACCTTTCACATATTCAATTTCAAAATCATAAGCTTGGATCTTACTGATCCATTTCTGTTGCCTATCATTCAAGTCTTTCTGTCCCAAGAAATATCTCAAATTGTTGTGGTCAGTTCTATTTTTTACTACAAATTTGCCACCAACCAAATATTGTCTAAATTTTACCAATGCATGCATGATTGCCAACATTTCTTTGTCACAAATAGAATACAATCTCTCTAGGTTGCTAAGTTTCCTGCTTCCATACGCTATAGGATGTTTATTTTGCATTAAGACTGGCCCTATTCCCTCACCAGATGCATCACATTCCAAGACAAGGCTGATTAAAATTTGGAAGTGCAAGTACTGGGCAAGAACTCATTACCTCTTTTAGTTTCTCAAAAACTTCTTGTGCCTCCTTCGTCCATCGAAATGCCCCCTTTTTGGTAAGATCTATCAATGGTGCCCCGAGCTGTGAAAAACCTCTGACAAATCTCTAGTAATAACTGCATAATCCAAAGAATCCTCATAAATCTGTAAGATTTCGTGGCGGTAACGTATTTTCGGAGGCTGGGAGGAATAACGTAGCTGATTATAAAACCTCTCAACTGATTGATCACGTTGAAGTGTTTAGATGGAAGGATCCTCATGAGTGGCCTCTTGGCTGTTCTATGGAGGACCGATAGGAGCTTTGGAAAACTTTGGCTAGTAGAGCCTGTAACTCTTTGGGGGAAAGAGATATTATTGCCTAGGGTCCTAACTTGAAGGGTGAATTCTCAGTTGCTTTAGGTTATCAAGACCTAGATAGATAGGTTCATGGGAGAACTAGGGTTCATTGGTGGAAACAGCTGTGGAATAAGTTTTCTTCACCCAAATGCAACCTTTCCTATGGTTGGTTGCTTGGAATAGATGCCTTGCCTAGGAGAACTTGAGGAAGAGAGGATTTCAAGGCCCTTCTATGTGTGCTTTATGTAACAATTGTGAGGAGAGTTCTTCTCATTTTTTTTTTCTTATGTCCCTTTTCTAGGGAAATTCGGCATTGTTGGTGGGGGCTTTGGAATAAGGCTTGTTTCCATGCCTCATCCTTGGTTAAGTTTTGGGCTCTTTTGTGCAACTCCTCGACCAAGACTCCTTTTCTTCATATCACATGGAGCATAGGCCCTTCTTTGATTCTTTACAAATTTGGTTAGAGAGGAATAGAAGGATTTTCAAAGAGAGAAAAATAATGAGTCATCAACTTTGGATGTGTATTATTATTGGTTTGCAAGAAACCTTGCCAACAAAATGTGATATGGTTGTCATTCAACGATTGGGCTTGGAAGGTTGGAGGATGCAATTCCCCTCAACTAAGGGGATTTAACAGGCCAGGTGTAAGGTTCAGCGAGATGGTTGTTGGTCACCTCCTCCTCAAGATGTGATAAAGATAAATATTGATGGCTCATCCGAAGGTAATCCAAGACATGCCGAGATTGGAGAAGTTGCTAGAGATAGTTATGGGATTGTTCACTTATTTTCTATATATAAAGGGCACCATACCAACAACTATATGGAAGCCACTCCTATTTTGTATGCATTGGAGAGATGTTGTGCCTTTGGCTGGAGAAAAATCATTTGTGAATCTAATACACATTGTGATAGATATGTAGATAATCATCAGAGGGAGGGTATGAATTGGTAGTTGGCTTTGGTGGTCGAGCCAATTGAGAGACTTTATAGTTCCTTGGAATCTGTTACCTTTTATCACATTCCTTGGGAATGGAATAAGGTAGCAAATTGTGTGGCAAAATGGGCTTCCGAGCAGATGGGCACGTGGAGTATTGGAGATTGGCAGCTCTTGTCCTCAGAGTATTCTCGGAGTTCGGAAGAGTTATTTGGGTGTTTATGGAGAACTCTGATCGGTTGGTTTTTTGGGCTTTTGCCTTTCGTTGGCTTTGCTGGTTCTTTCTGCTTTGTAATGTTCTTTGATGATCAATAAATTTTTACCCATTTTCCAAAAAATATTTATTGCAAAACCATTATTGTTATTCTCGTGGCTTCCATTCTCGTGACAGATTCATGAGCTTTCTTGTATTTGTTGTCCTATCATATTTTTCTTGTTGGCACCTTGGGACTCATCCCCCATATTTCCATTCATACACACTAGGGTGTTCAAATCTCTATAAACCTAACACTATAGCACTTCTAGATATTTTATTTTTTCTTATATTCTAGATGCACTTAGTATAAAGAACACATCAAATCCAATCTTCCTCTTATCATTTGACTATTTGTGGAGGTTGAAAGACCAAGCTAGGGCCTTGACCATTTGACAAGCTCCCAAGTAGTCACCCCCTTATTTCCACAAAAGCATATTCTAGAGTTTCGCCTACATGGAGATTTGCATTTCTTGAATTCCTTTCTTATCATTTCACTTAAATGATATTAGATTAATTTTGTCATTTGATAGTTTTCTATATGTTTCAAGTAGCTTATGCATTGTGTTCTGTTCTTCCTTGTGTATAGATATTTCAAGTTTTAGAGAAAAACTTAACATTTGTAATCCTATGAAAATAGTGCGATTTCCAAACCTCGATGTGGGCACATTAGTGTTAGTGTTTGCTCTAAGTCACCCTCGGATTCACTCTCTAAATCTTTTGCAGCTCCAAGTTTGTTATTCTGTTGTTGTTGTCTCCAATTTTCTAGTTTTCCATTTCCTAGCCAGTATCTTTGCTTAAATAATAAACATAGTTTAATTAAGCAAGGACCCACTTAGATAGGACTAATTCTAAGTTGCCAATTCTTGTTTGGACTCAGGTTCAGGTTTAGGTTCGAGGGTTTGGTTTGTGGGTTCAATCAAAATTGTTTTTGAAGGTGGGGTACATTTTGGGTTTGTCCATACAAAAACATATAAAAAAAAAAATATTATACATATATGCAGCAGTAATTAAGTTCGAAATACACCACCATGCTAATAGTCAAAAAACATAGAAAAATACACCACCATATTAATAGTCAAAACTTGATTGTCATGATATATATTAAAGTTTTAGTTCAAATAACATAGCAAAAAAACACCACTAGATTAATGTTTTAGTCCAAAATTAATAATGTCAAGTGTCAACAATCAGCCATCACTAATCAAATATCATATGGGTCATCAAAAATATTATCATTCTCCATATGTTGTGGTAAATTAGCAGAACCACAAATAGTTCCATTCCCAGTAGCAGTGGAAGTGGCCGTAGCATTGGCAACGGTACTAGCATTCTCAGTCTCATGATCACTAGGTGGCTCATGGTCATCATCAACTCCGAGAGCAGCAAGGCGGGAAACTGATTATCCAACTCAACATGCCTTGGATCAATATCCCATTGCTTTGTCTCCCCTTGTTTGTAGAAAATTTCTTTGTGTGAGAAGCCACAAATTTGAATGCACAAACACCAAGTCCTCCACCTTTTTGGAGTGCAGTCTATTGTGCTTTATTGAGTGGATGGAGCATATGCTCCAATTCCTCTCTAATAAAGTTGAACTAGCAACCTATCAAGATTTTGAAATTAGAGAGTTAAAGAGTTATAAATGAAATTAAAATATAAATAAAATAGTAAACTTAAAAGCAAGATAGAAGATTTTTTATTATAAAACTAAGAACTTACTTGCCATAAAATTTTGATGGCAAGAGGTTGTCAATGTTGGTATGATTCTCCATGGAAGTACCACCAACTATGAGCATCAACCCTATACTTGTTCCAAAGAGCTTCAAGACCACAATCATTTGTGCTTGCACAACTCGTGAATTCAGCCCTCACTGTAGGTTGTGTGTCACGATGAAAGAGTCCAAAAGTGTTGCCTTGTAACTTCCTTTAGCAACTTCAAGATCTCTATATGGGGCAACTCTTGTGCCAGTAGGGAGCTATTGACTATAATACTTGGGACTCAATGCAAAGGCAAGAAGATGCAATGGAGTGGTCATTTTGTTCCATCTCTCCACCATAATTTTCTATGGTTCCTTGAAGAAAGTTTCTTCGGGATCTTGCTATTTTTCATTTATGATGACTTTCATCTTCTCAGTCATTGAGTCAATGCCATCACATACCTCCCAAACAAGACCTATCCATGCCAATATAATAGATCATGCTCAATATAAGCTCAATGAAACTCAGGAGGTTTTTAGCACAATCCCACCAAGTGTCATCTAGTATCATACTCCTAATGTTTGTTGCCTTTGTAGTGCAAGATTGCCTCCATATGCTCCAATTAGGGCTTACTACCATGCTAGATTGTGCCTCACTGACCTTCACAAGTGGTCTCAAGACAAGTGTGTTGGAGGCAAAATGGGTCTCAGCAACCTATTTCAAAATCAAAATAATAAAAATTAAAATTAAAATTAAATTAAAAAGTTTACTAAAGTATAACATATTTATTATTTAACTTACCTTCAATAGCTCCTATCTTGAGAATTGTCCAATATGTCTTGTGACATATGGTGGCTAGTGATGAACATTTGGATCTCCTTGACATCAACATAAAACCATTTGATCCATTCAAATTTGTTGCCAATTTTTTGCAGCATTAGGTTGAGTGAGTGGACGACACAAGGTGTTCAAAAAATGTGTGAATAGCACCCCTCAACCAATATCCCAACAGCTATTTAAGTTTTCAATGTGGCAGAATTTTGGCATGTTAAAACCCATATAAAAGCATGCCTAAACACAAGACAAGAGGTAGGGATTAAGTTATTAGTGTGTTACAACTTGAACAATAGTTTGAGGTCCAACTTCCTCAATGGCTTGGCAAAGAATGATAGCAATAAATGGACCTTTCTTTTCGTGCCCTTCACAATCCACTACTCTCAAAAACATTGCCCCATTAGGGGACACTGCAATAAGATTTAAGGACACCCTTGTTTCAACCCATGAATCCTTGATGAGCTTCAAGGAATCCACTACATATTTCACTGCTATATCCAATAAGGAAGTACACACCTTCTCATAACTCAAGCCCTTGAACCCCTTTGGAGCCTCATTAATTGATCTCACCAATTTTTTCCCAATAAGGTGAGCGATCAACATTAAATGTTAACCCATTAGCATAGAGACATCTAGCTATGTCTTGCTCGGCAATCTCTCTACCGTCATTGTGAAATGCCATTTCCAATGGTCCCTTTTCTCTCTTATGTGTCACTAGTTGTTCTGGAGGTAGAGACAAGAATGGATGGCCCTCTGTAGGTTCAATATTGGAAGGTGTTTGAGAGGCCTTCAATCCTTTCTTAGTCTTTAGCAAGGGATGAGCACTTGTGGCTATTTTCCTTGATGCTTTTGCTTTCTCTTCAATATATGCCAATATTTGTTCCTTTGCAAGAAGCTTTACCTTTTGTCTTGCCTAGACAAAATTTGATGCCTTGATGAGGGAGAGAGCACAAATGTGCTTCCACTCAGCTATATGAGTTGTTATATTGTGCTTTGCAATGAGAAACAACCTCAAACCAAGACCCAGTTTGAAATAGATCAAGACCCGAGGGGTCTAAGGGAGGGGCCCGATAACATAGGACTAAGTTACTGACTGTTCTATCATAAACAATGAAACATTCTGATGCAGAGGTGGG
This sequence comes from Cryptomeria japonica, assembly GCF_030272615.1. Taxonomy (NCBI): domain Eukaryota; kingdom Viridiplantae; phylum Streptophyta; class Pinopsida; order Cupressales; family Cupressaceae; genus Cryptomeria; species Cryptomeria japonica. The sequence continues at coordinate 162,686,814 of NC_081412.1, forward strand.
TGGATGCCTACGACCTTCTACAAACAAGTTTCCAACTCTCCAAGGTAGATATCCAACTAGGGAGATCTTTCTCTCAACTCACCATTCAAACTTAGCTTCTTGTGCATTGAGAACATAGTGTATTTGTGGGACTATGACTTCCACCATTTGTTTTACTATCAAACTTGTCCTTCTTGGATTCATAACAACCTCTGGGACCCAAAAAAATAAAGTTTTCAGACTTTAGACTACCAACATCAGTACTCCCTTCTCAACCCCACTACCCGGCTTGCAGCCCTGAGTTCCTCATTTTTCGACAACAACTTCTGATTGGTTTCTGACCTCAACTAACCCTGAGCAGTTTTGGATACCCTTTTCCTCACTCCATCACATATGTCAACATTACCCTATGGTGTTTTGTAACAACCCCAAAATAGGTCTGCAAATTCTGGTTTTTGGCCTAATTAGGTCTATTTTACAAAGCAAGTACCCCACCAAGGCTTTGCAATCACAAAAACTCCACACCTACATGTGGCTTGGGTCAACGAAACATCAATTCCGTAGTTTTGTCCAATGATTCAACATTTAACCCTACTGTCCAATCGAATACCTCTCCAAACAAGTCTAACACTTAGAGATGTATAATATCCCAGTTATTTTTTTTTTGTTTTTAGGCCAATAATAATCATCCATGAACAAATAACCCGTTAAAATTAGAAAGCATAAACTAAAAAACTTGCTGGAAAATGCAACCCTTCCACTTTCTGATCACCAAGTGCTCAATGTGGGAAGGTGAGAGCATACGGTGTTGAGGGGATCATTAACTTCAAATAACTGGAAATAATACAATGCTTGGGTGGCAAGCCAGCCCCTTCCGCTTATCCAGTGGGAATGCAAGAAACTTGGCGGTGAACCAGCCAAGAGAAACATACAAAGGCACAAATCACTCAACCGTGATATTTCAGCGGGAGGAATGAAATTACAAAACAATCTCAACTCAACCGCTTATGCAGCAGGAGGACCATTACAATCAGACATCACTCGACCACTTATGCAGTGGGAGGACTGAATTACAGTTTACTTGAAAATAGGCGGCAAGCTAGCCTCTTCCACTTTTCAGCGAGGTGAGAGTTGCAAGCCATAATTGGTTAGTAGTACTGCTACTTAACCTTACAATAATCAAGATAATGTGAGAAGAGAGTAATGCTGAACATCCAAATAAGAAACATGAAATTTCTGGTAACATAAAAAATCTGCAGGCTGGAATTACAAAACCAACAGCCTATGGATTCACTAAAACGCTCATAACTCTCTCATTACTCACCCAATTCGCCCCAAATCTGTTCTAAACAATTGTTATACCAGCTACAATGAAAACAAACCCAAAGAAAGCCATCGAAACCCCCATATTTATTTTACACGCTTCCCAATGCATTCACTAAACCCAACGCCTAACCTAGGAAGTTCGATTTACAATATAAAAATCCACACTCAAAATAAGATGCTAAAAACTTACAAGATGCATCGCCAGTGGTAGGAAGGATGGATGAGCCGATACCCAGAATGATGGAATTGCCTGGCCAATAGGTATGAGCAAAACACACTTTCAGCATTTCCGTGACCGACAACCAGAAACTCTAATCTCAAACAAAACACTCCACAATCTGCAACTCACTCACCAATAGCACTAGGAATACATGGACACAACTAGGTACTATCTTGCAAGTACGAAACTAAGACTTAGCTAGGAAGCCACACTTCAAAGCTCAAATTTTCAATCGCCAATTCGGCAACATAACGATGCTAATTCATTTGATAACCAAAATGGGAGCCCAAGACTCTTATTTATAACTTCTAACTCCCCAAAACCAAATGCAAATGCTTACAAATTCGCCCAAATTCAACTTCTTCATTTGCATTTGCTTTATCACGTGGACCAAAGGATGGTGCCCAAACTATAAGTCAAGGAATTACGCCGAAAAGCACAAAACCACGATTTTGACTTAGCAACATTTGAGGTGAATAAAATAATATCTCCATTATAAATTTGGCATCCATTTCTAGACAAAGAATTGGCCTAGCACTTAGGAGATATTATGCGCCATTTCCAAAGCCAATAAATCAGTAGTAAAAATAATCAAATTAATTAAATATTAAACTTTAGGATAAGGAAATAATATTTAATTATATCACTTATGACTCCAATACTGATTATTGTCAAAACCAGGATGAAGCTGAGCCAGGAAGACCACTGAACTGCTGCAGGATCAGGACCCTGTCCACTGCCAAAAATAGAAATATGCCATATTGCCACTTACTAAAAATAGTAAGTCATGAACTACTGCTCTGAAAAACATGATCTTCGCACCCAGTGACAGAGCATGGAGAGCTCAATAGGACAATATCACCAAAACGGCCAACCCCTGATTACTAAAAATAGTAAGTTCTCGCCTCATCAATGCTTGACGCTCATTCTTCATTCCACCTAGCCTACGGGTCTCAGGAATAGGCTAATGGACCATTGGAAGGACATCAACGAGAAGGGGACATTACAAGATGTTAGACTAAAACTCGCTTCAAGGGGTTTCAAACCTCATCACCTGCAAAAATGCTTCAAATCCCATTTGGTACACCTCAAAATCTTCCATTCCACCGGCTTGGCACAATATCTACGGTGGAATAGCAAGAGTTTCACATTTTTCTCACACCAAACCCTTAAAACTAGGGTTTCAACTTTCAAGGCTGTTCTCAGAGATGTGGCTATAAAATGCATCAAACTTAATGAAATCCTACAAAATTTGTACCAAATTAAAGAGGATTCAGTGCTCTTTCCAATGCATCTGGTTTGGGGTCCTAACACCTCCGTACAAGCCCATACTACATGCTGCAACAGAGCAGTAAACAGAAAAATGCAGGAAACAGAACTGATTTTTATTATTTCTCTTCTGCAATCAGCTCAACAACCTTCCCTCGTGGTTTTGTGAGGGCTTAAGTACAAGTTTTCAATTAGTATCCAACGGTTCCCAACAGTTTTTCAAATAGGTAACCGTTGGACACAAAAGTACATTATGATAAGTTGACAACTTTCAAAGTTGTCGAGCAACTTTTTACAATTTTCCCCTAAGTTGACAACTTTTACAAGACCGACTCAAAATGACTTGTAAACATGAAAAATGGTCCTTATGGACCTTATTACACCCAAATAAGATTAAATCCCATGGCAAAAGTCCTTGACCCAAGATTACATCCATTATCATTGTTATGACACCAATTAGCATATCTTGACTACATGGACTAATTGACCAACATGACTCCTTCAAAGCATTACAAATGGTCCATATGACCTTATTCAATCCATGATATGACATGAAAGATTCAACCTAGCCTCATGGAGGCCTGAAACATATTGGGTGCCCCTGCACCACATTCAAATTCTTAGTCCCATCTACTAATTAGTGTTTACCTGAAATCTTAAAGATTAATTAGGAATCAACTTTCATTATCACATTTTGGTAAACCAACATACCTATTCACTATGTCACCTCTCTATAACCTTTTGTTTTTGTGTAGTGTGCTCAAAACTCTATATTTTACTTCTTTTACGAGTTTTACCATGCAATCTCTATCCTCTTCTCAACTTGTTCTCTAAAGTTTGCATATCAACATATCTTTTATACCTCTTCTGCATATCAACATATCTTTTATACCTCTTCCAGCCTTTTCTATCATTGAACTTTCCAAGTACTTATATAGCACACCTCCTTCCACTCTTCCTCCTTTACCCACCAATCCTCACAATGGGGGCAAGGAATTTGACCATGAAGAGGACCTCCATACAATTGATTATGAGTGAGTCCACAAAATAGAGCAACATTTGGTTATACTTCAAAACAACTTTGCTGTCAATGATGATGCTCATCGGAATGTTAACCTCATTTTTGAAACTATGGACCATGCTCCTATATCACCCTAAGGGCCTTAATATCTTACAAACCATGGGGCATATAGTGCACCAACATGACCCCCTTCCTCAAGTCTTCACTAAACAATCAATTGATGCACCCTATAATATATCACACACATATATTTCTATCTCTATGCCTACACCACACACACACCTACATGTCCCTACTCACTTTGCCACATCTTTTGTCCCACATCCTCACACAAGTGATTCTTCATCCCATACATGTAATTCCATTTCCACCTATGTGTTCAACCCATCTACTCAGCCCCTTCCTTACACATACACAACTAAACCATCTACATCGTCTTATCCCTTGCTATCTCAACCATTCACGCTTCTTAGTATTGCTACCACCTTTCCTCACCACACTACTAACCTACTCATAAATCAATTAATGTAAAACATGGGGAGGATGCCAAAGCAGCTCACCTCACCACCACATCTCAACTTGACTTAAATGTATCTCCATTGTAGTTTACTCTTGTTGGAGATGTGTTGTGCGTTGCACACGCTCCCTGTCGCCGACAGGGTCCCCCTCTTTTTTGGTCTTTTCGCCTTCGCCTTGTTGAGTTCTGTGCAAGGTGTCTCGCGTCCTTTTGAGTGTGCCCGTAATCAGTCCATGAGATGATGATGTCATGAGTGGAAGCCAGTGAATTCACAAGGTTAGTTGAACCTTCGGGCATTAAAAATTCCAAGAGATCGTTTAAACTTGTGAAATCGCCCGAGATAGGTGAGGAATGGTAGTGTTATCACTTGAACCTGCACCCCTGTTTGCTAAGCTATCAACTCAGCAGACTTGTGACACATGGGAACCCTCCTAGGCCTGTGGGTTGCCTAAAAAATGGAGTGAACCTCCAGAGTAAGCTGGTTCTTTTCAGATTCTGCACCTAAACTAACAATTTCTTCAAGGGAAAAGAGTAAGGAGAAGAAGATGTAAAACTAAAATTTGAATATAAGGTGATTGCACCAGATGGTATTTTTGAAATCTAACTAAGCAAAGGACACACAGTACAACAGTGATAATAAACCATTTTTTACACTAACCAACAACCCATGACCCTTGCATCAATGCTTCATAAGCAGGCTGGATAATCACAGTCCTAAGAGGGAAAAATCCTTTTCACAACCTAAGACTATTAATCATTAAAACATAGCTTATGACCTGCAAGTAGTATATATGTTTCTGCATAAGGCATCAAAAGGGAATGTAAATTTTAAGGGGGGCAAAAGCCAACCACCAAAGAACTGACTAACCCTGAAGATGCAGTAACAGAGAAAGATGAGAAGTAGAGAAGTAAACCAAGCTATTATCCTTGCCAAACAGGTATCACCAAGCTTTATAACTCCTGAAAATGTGTTACAAAGACATCCCTTCTTGCAGAGAGAACTAAAAAATTACAGTCTGCTCCAAGATGAATGAATCAGAACCCTTACAAAAATGAAGGCTCCTAGTATATATGCTTTTTTCCCAAAGTTATCAAGAAGACTCCACCTCCTCATTTTAGGTCGAGCAAACTCAAAAAACCTACTTTTTGGGCCTCAAAAATATCTGAAAAGGGATAAACCTGAGCCAAAAGGCTAAGTCATCCATTCTGCAACCATAAAACCTCATAAATGCAACATAAATGACCCTGAAATGTCTCTGACAGGTCTGCAAGCCCTCATAAATGCAAAAAATATCCCTCCCTGATCTCCAAACAAAATATCTAATAAAGTGTTTTTTTTTTTTTAAAAATTTATTATTATCTGGTCAGACATTTGTTTGACTTTATTTTCATTTATATTTAAAGGTCTTAATAATATAAAAATAATAGAATCGTTTTATTTAAAGTGACAAATAAATAAATCACTTTAATAAGACAATTTTATTATTTTTATTTATTAAATAATAAAATGTAATAAAAAATATATTTAATAAAAGTGTTTGATTTACACTTTAATAAATAAAAAATTTTATTATATTTTATTCTTTTTAAATATAAAATAAAAATAAAATCAAACCTATGTTTGATCAAATAATAATAAATTTTTTAAAAAAGAAAAACTTTAAAAAACATATGCTTACACTTCCTTGAGGGCGTATTTTTGAGTTTTAAAAGTTATCTTGCTAAGAAATTTGCAAGGGGGGGGGGGGGACTAAGTGATATGAGATCACTTAGGAAGCAAAAGATTTTACAAATTTTTTAAAGTGATTAAAATCACTTAGGAGACATGGCGAACTCTACCATGTGGCCTCCATGCATATTGCGTGGCATAGAAAAGAAGGGTATAGAAATGATTTTTTATAAAGACATTTTAAGGGAAACATAACCCTAAAAGCTCCATTTGCCTCTTCACTTTTGTTGTTCGATAATTCTGGAAACTTCGCTCTGCATCCTTCTGGGCGCCGCTAGGGTTTGAGCTGGGCGTGGAAAGAAGAAAAATGTCGGTCTCTTCTCTGTTCTGGGTGCCGAAATAAGTGCTGGGCCCTCTTTTTTGCTTACAGCCTGCTCTTTGTCTGCGTTTTTGCTAGTTTCGGGCCCATTTTAGGGAGCCGCCATGGAAATCTCCTGCGTTTCTGAGCATCTTTTTGGGTGTTCGAAGCTTGGCTTCCTTGCTGGGCGCGATCCTTTCACCTTGCATCTGTTATTCTTCACAGGTTCACCATTTTTTACCGATTTAGCATTTAGTCCTGACATACGAAAATCATCTTCTGTGCCAGATAACTCTTTCCTTTCTTGTTCTGTTACAAGGGCCAGACTATGTCCATTGGAGCTTTCATCTAAAGTACAACTAGCAGTGACGATGTTCTGCATTATGTTAGTGCTGCCAGCTGTCTCAGTGTGTTGTAATTCAAAAGTTGAACTCCCGCAGCTTGCCTGTGGCTTCTGGCCATTTTTAGTTCTGTGTCTAGGAGCCTTTGCTTTCTCCTTAGAAATCTTTGTTGAATCCAACGCCTGATGTCCTCCAGTTGAATTCAGAGATCCCTTCTTCTTGGGAATCTCTTTGCTTCCAGATGCATTTTCTTCTGTTACTTTACTCGGGACTTCTTTTAGACAGATGGGGATGGCTTTCATATTTGTTTCACCCAGCTTTTCTTTGAAACCTTAAACCCCCTTTGTGATAGCATTTGCACTTCCTCCTATTACATCCTTACTTTTTCTCCCAAATGAGGTATTCTTGCTTTCAGCTTTAACCGTTTTTTTTTTGTAGAATTTCAGCAGATGGTTTTCTCCTTGCAACAGTTGGAGCTTTGAGAATAGACTGTTTGCCTTGTGTAGCTATTGCTGGGGAGAAGAGTTTGTCCGGTTCTACTTCTTCAAGGCTTGATATGGCAATTGTCAAAGAACTCAATGTGCAGTCACCCAATGCGCATTTTTGGTCTATGTGATTCTCAATAGAACAGTGGGGTCCAAGTATATCTTTCGCTGTGACCCATGTACTGACTTCCAGGGATGAATTAACTTGACCTGTGCTCTCAAAATTTGGAGTGCCTCCATCAAAGAAGTTCCATTCTGCAATACATGTTTTAAAGTTGTCAAGAGCATGCAACACCTTTGAAGCTCTTATTGTATGAGCCACTGGCATCAGTCCAGATCTTCTAAACACAAGACTTGAAGGGAACCAGGCTTTATATTTCTCCTCATACGTAGTAAATTGAACATTTACATAGAAACAATCTTTGGGAAATTCCAAACCATTTTTATGTAGCCAAAACTGTTTCGATTCTTGGAAATCCTTGTTTTGTGGGGGTATTTTACTCGAGCCCATTATATAGCCTTCTATCAAGGAAGGAAGCACAAAACATTTTATCTTTTCAAAGCCTGAATCATCCCACAAGTTTCATAACCAATCTTCCAAGTTGACTTCACAGCCACTATCAAATCTTTCTTCCATTTCCATCGGCAAGAAATCCCTGATTTGCATCATAGCTGAGAAACTTCAACTGCTGGGCTTGGTTGGGTTTCATTCTGGGTCCCTTTTAAACAACAAGGAGAGTTCATTATCCTGGCCAGTTTCTATCCCAACCTTTGTTGAGCTGGATCCCAAACCTGAGTTGTCTACCTTCACAAAAAGTCTTGCATCCTGTGCATTCAGGTCCAATGAAGATCTTTCCAAACAAGCAGTTTGTAATGGAACCTTAGGCGATCCTGGGACTTGAGCTCCTGGCCCAGCAAGATTGTCATGGAATTGTCGAGAAGGATGTATCCCACTAACCTGCAAATGAATGAAATTTCTTAACATCTGAGTTACAGCATCAGTGCCAACCTTCTTGAACTTCAATTTATTTAAAGCCCCTTTAGGAAACACTTTCTAATTCACACGATGACTAGGTCTCCTAGTTTGATTTCCTTCTGCCTTTTATATCAATCAGTGTCTGTTTTATGCTTCAGAGTACTCTGTTCCCAATGTCTTTTCACATTCACATGCAATTGCTGCATTTGTTATGCATATTCTTCTGCATCATCACTATTTATTCCTTATTTTCGTGGGTTTATCAAATCTGTAATTCCTTTGAAATTGTTTCTTGTATGCTACATGAAATGGCATAGACCACGGTGAATTGTTGCATGCAAACTCTGCTTGGGGTAATCCATGGGTCCACTATTTTGGCTTGTCTTCAGCTAGACATCTCAGTAGGTTCTTACGTAGCCTATAAATGACTTTTGTCTGTCTATCTGTTTGGGTGGGGGTACAAGATTTGCATCCCAAACTGCAGTCTGCAAATATTTTGTGGATGGATCTTTCACAGCTCTTTTGTCGCCCATACAGTTTTGCTCTTCACAACACAATCACCAATTTGCATGACCACATAGGGATCGCTTGTTCCAGCTGATTCAAGTACATCCTTGTCTGAAACATGACCACTGTGTACTCCTTTGATAACTTTACTGCTGTGTGCATCTTTGAATGACTGTTTGGACTGAAAATGGTGAAAAACAAACACTAGAAACCATCCTTTTGTCATCTGCCATTCAATGCTGTGCATTAAAAAATAGATATTTTATGAAAACTGTAGCTGCCATTTAAACATTATTCTCTTAAAATCTGCATATTATTTCCAAGGACGCAGCTATCTTGAATTTGTTGAAATGTCTGATCAATCACGCCTTTTCCAGCTTATCATAAAAAATCTTTTAGGCTTGATGCATAAAATGTCGTCTTGTTGATCATTTGTAGATATTTGTACATCTTATTCCCGTTCTAAAAAAGAAGTCTCATCATGCATATTGGCTGATAATGTGATTGCATACTTGCGTTTTTGTTACTCTTCTTCCTTTTATCACCAGCCCTGACATGATTTGATTGTATGAAACCTTGATTTTCCTCACATGAGCTGGGCTCAACCCTTGTGGGAGCTGCATTCATCTCCACTCATCTTAGTGAATTTTATGACCAGCAAACTGTCCTTTTTCCTTTTCCTGCACATGAAACAAACCTGTTAGCAAAAAATGCATATGTATGGTGACTTTCCTTTGATCTGATTTTTTTGCCTTTCGAGATTCCTTTGTGATGCGAGTTATATGCATTTGATGTATGTAGGGATCATATATATATATGCGTGCATTAGTACATGTCAGAAATGCAGCCAGCTATTGCTTAGAACAAAATGTTCTAACACATTGTTTGTTTCAACTTTTTGCAGATATCAGAAGGAAAGCATCAACGGACCAGGGTGGAGCAGCAAGACAAAGGCGACGACGAGCGTACCTCAACTGTTCCAATCATTCAGGCAATGACTGGTTCCATTCTTGACATGCCTTTCCTCATTTTTTCCTTTGTACTTATGCATACATATATGTATATTTCCTTTCTGCACTGGATGCACGTAGCTAGTCCCACGGCTCTTTGTGTGGGACGCATGTTTGAATATGAATAAAATACTTCTCTTTTGCAATGAGATGTTTCTCTCTTTGTTGTTAACGACCAGAAGTACTTAGAAACACCATCTTTAAAACACAAAAATAGAGAATTAGTATACACTAGCTTTCTTTTGTTCATGCTAGCATTTCTCAACCTATTTTTCAGCCAGGAGCGCAAAATAGGTAACAAGTAGAAGCTTGCAAAATTCCCCAAGTAAAAGGTAAAGCATCTGAAGGTCGCATAAGGACCCAAAGTGCCGATTTTCACCAAAGGATATAGAGGAGATAAAAAATGCAGAGTGTCAAAAGTTGACAAAATGTCTCATTTTTCCGAAATTTGCACTAAAAGGGAAAATGGCAAAGGTTTTTGAGAAATTTACAAAATGGGTGAAATCCCCGAAATTCGCCAGTATTGAATAAAATGCAAAAGGTAAAACTTGGCAAACTCTCTCCATTTCCCAAAAATCGCATTATAAGGGATAAGTGCGAAAAGTTAAAAGTTTTCAAAAGCAATCATATCACCGAAAATCGCATTATAAGGGATAAGTGCGAAAAGTATAAAAGTTTGAAAAGTAACATGAAACCCCGAAAAGCGCATTATGAGGGTAAGTTTAAGAAATGGAGAAAGTTTCAAAAGTAAAATCAAAACCTGAAGTTTGCATACCAAGGTAAAATCGCGATTTTCGTAAAACTTGCAAAAGCAACTAAAAACCTCGAAAATCGCGATCTAAGGGATAGATTGCCAAAAGTGAAAACTTGCAAAAGCAACATGAAACCCCGAAAATCGCATTAAGGGTAAGTGAAGAAGGTTTTGAAAGTTGCAAATAACCTCCAAACGCCGAAGTTTTAGAAGACTCACCAAACCGCGATTTTAGAAGTCAGACTTTGCAATCCCCTCCCACTTCCCGAAAATCGCACCTCATGAGGAAAATCGCGATTTCCTAACAAAGTATGCAAACAACTTGAAATCGCCGAAGTTGAGCTAAGGGTAAATCACGATTTTGTTTATAAAGTTTCCAAGAGCCTTAAAAGACGCCATAGTAATCACGCGAGGTTTTCATACTTTGCAGAGAGCAATAAAATGCCGAAGTTCGTATAGTAGAAAAATCGCTATTTCTAAACGTTACAAACCCTTTTCAAAATTGCCATTAACCAGAAACACCCAAGGTAAGATCGTAGAAGTGTGAAGGTTTGAAGGTTTTTGAACACCCAAAATGCCTAAGGCAAAAATCACGCAAGAGGCAAAATCACCAAGGTAAAAATCGCTAAGTCTAAGTTTCTAAACTGCATTTTTCTCTCCAAATTTAGGCGCGAAAATTAGGAATAGGAAGTTGACCATTAAAATTTGAAATTGCAGAACTCTCCAATTCCAAATTTGCAAATTGTGAGTTTGTCTTTTCAAACATAGGGCATAAGACATGCATTTTTTCAAAATCCAAAGGAAATCATTCTTGCAAGCCAAGTTGTGCGGATTCACGCCATTCATTTCGTCAGGTAAGTTTGCTTCGTCTCTCTTAAAATCGTTTAAAATATATGCAAAATTGGATAGATGTGTTTGTGTAAAAATTGATCAAATGATTAAATCTTTAAACCGCATCTTTTCCCGTTTATAAGGCATCAGGCAAAGCAATTGAAATCAGAGTCTGTTCCCAGGAGTCAACCAAGAACGCAATTTTCAGACTTAGGGAATATTTAAACCTCGTCCATTTTGAAAATTGGTCTTAAAAATCTAAGTGTAAATTTAGTAGTCCAAATCGCCTAAGTCCTTGAACCGCAGCCGAATAAATAAATTTGTAATCGAAGAGCTTAGTAATGTTCATATCAATCAAGCTCTTTAGTTACAATATCATGCTTTATCCAAATTCGGTTTTCAAATTAATCCTTGTGTGCTAACGTATCCCTTTTATCTAACCCACTTTGTTTCCTTTATATCGTCTCGTAATCCGCATTTGGCTATGTAGGATAGATGCCTAAATATGCGGTGAATCCTCAAAAACACCTGGTGCAGCCGAAACGTCCCAAGCATCCAAATCAGACATCCCTCGCAGAGTCGAAAAGATGAAATATCAGTATCAGAGAGGAGGACTAAGGGAATCAAAAGTTCAGAGTGTGTGGGAAAATGTAGGTGATACTGACCTGGGCCACATCGATATTCAAGATTTCAGAGACAGAGTTTTCTCCCCTAATGCCTATGGCAGGCCTAGGCAGATCATGGAGAGTGGCATCGCCCAGGCAACAGGATTTCCCCCTTCAGTGCAAAATTATGAACTGGTAGTAGAGGCTGCCCGGCATTACCAACCAAACACCAGATTGGTGCTCCTCGAGAATATGGTCCTCGCTAACTTCACTCCTGAAGCCATTGGCGACGCATTTGATATTCCCTTCCCAAACAACCCCATAGCAACAACTATAGATGAAGCGCAGGTGCCGTATGATTTGAACCCCGCCAAATGCAAAACATTGATAAATGAGGAGTGGTACAAGGAGAGAAGACCTCCAAGCATCAGGATTGGGAAAAAGACCCCCAGAAGCGACTTTCACAATGAGCATGGAGACATGGTCACATTGCTCAGTAAGGTTATGGGACTCCCCCAATCTAACTACTTTGAAGAGTGGATGTTCTACTTTACAGAACAGGTCTTCGCTGGGAAGTCCAAGTTCGACTGCGCCCAAATCATAAGTGACAACATCCATACCCAGTTGATCGAACTTGAGGCAAAAAAGTACTTTACTATGACATCCTATCTAGTCTACATGTTCACCAGAAACCAGTCGCTGCCAGGTTTAATCATGAAGGGTGAAATTGGGAATGGGCCCAATCAGGTGAAGGTGTATGATTGTTATCCACAGTTACACTATCAGGACATAGCTCAGGGGGAAAAGAACAACCCTGCCTATGCAGTTGGTCAGTATGAGCGTGTCAATGACACCTTCACAATGCGCCTGGTCGGGCTGATGCAAGGACTACACATAAGGCTCTCAGAGCGGGCTACCATTCTGGTACAGAGGTACGGTGCCTAGTTCATCCAATTCCCAAGATTCTCCTACATCTAAATAGTTGGCTTTGAAGGCGCTCCTTCCCGACTTCCGCGATACCCAACCGACAAAATAGTTCTTCTGGAAGTCACAAGGGAGTCACGTCCGGTGAACAGTTTACTCAAAGACAAGAAGCAATCCGGATTCACCATCCCTATGATTATAGGTAACTATTCTGCATTGCACACGCTCCCTATCGCCGACGGGGTCCCCCTTCCTATTTTGAGCTTTCCGTCGTTGCCCTGCTGAGTTTCGCGCAGAGTTTCTTGCGTCTCTTCGAGCGAGTCCGCGACTGATCCGTAAAGTGATTGATGTAAGAGTAATGAGCCGATGAATCTTCCCGGCTGGTCCAGCTCTCGAGCGTGAACGCCAAGAGTTTTGTTCGAAGTTTTGAAAATCGCCTTGGGTAGGCGTAAGGTAGTAGGAATCGACGAAGCCCGCCAAGCAAGAGCAGTGTGCCTAAAGGTCGCACGAAGACCAAAGTCGCCGTTTTTCGCACAACCACTGTGAAGCAGACTACACAAGGTTTGTCGCCACGATGTTTATAAGATTTGAATAAGAGATGATTTTCGCCCGCTGATGAATGATCTAATTGCCTGGCCAAAATGCCTTAGAATTTTGAAGCCTCCTAAATCCAAATTTGTGGAATCCGGCAAAAGGCTAGTCTGAGGTCCGATGTTTCGCGCAAGTTTTCAAAACTGCCTAAGGGGCAAATTTCGGACTCGAAGGCCCGAAGGGGTCAGAATTTCACTAAGTTAATCTTGCCAAAATCGCCCAGGGGGTCGAATTTCGAACCCGAGGGCGAAAATTTCAAGGTCTGATGCTTCCCATTTGGTCTGAAAATAATGTAAAAGCCTTTAAGTGTTGCAAAAGATGGTTCTAGCTCCGAAATTTGAAAAAATGGCAAACATAAGGAGCATGCTCATATAACGTTCAGGTCCGGAGTTCGCCAGATGTGCTTCCAACTCCGAAAAGCACTTGGGCGTCCATTTTCGGACCCCAGGGCGAAAAGTGTAGATGCAAGATGTTGCAAGGGGTAGCTCAAAGTCCGAAAACCCTTAATACGCCCATTTTCGGACCTTGGAGTGAATTTTAAAAATAGAGATAAAATGCAAAATGTTTCCAAAGACTCTTGAAGCCCCGAAAATCACTTAAGTTCCTATCTTCGGACCTTAGCGCGAAAATGAAAAACGGTGAAATCGCAACATCTCCAAAAGTACTCCCAGCTCCGAAATTCACCTTAGACTTATATTTTCGGACCCAGGGAACGAACGTGGAGAGAGTAAAAGGCATTTAATTTTTGCCAGGGACGCACTTGGTCCGAAATTCACCAAAAGTGCCCCCAGCTCCGAAAATCACTAAGCGGTTACATTTTCGGACCCTAGAAGGCATATGGAGAGTGGGCGAAGTATTTGAAAAGGGACGCACTTGGTCCGAAAATCGCGAAAGTGCCCCCAGCTCCGAAAATCACTAAGCGATTATATTTTCGGACCCTTTGGACCAAAATGATAAAACGCGAAATGTTTCCAAAGGCGTAAAAACTCCGAAAAGCACTAAGAGCTTGTTTTTGGACCCTAGCTCCAAAATGAGAGATAAAAGAAAATCGCGAAAGATGCTTCCAGCTCTGAAAATCGTTTAAAACCTTGAAGTCCTTTTCGGACTTGGAAAGCGAAAATTAGAAAGATACAAGTGTTGCAACTTGCTAAGAAAATTGCGAATTCATTCAATCCTCCGATGCTCAGGTCCGAAGCTTTTATTTCCAAAGGAGGGCGAATGCTCCGAAGATCGAAAACGACTTTAGGTCCAAAGTTCTAGGCAAGGCGTTAAACTCTTGAAGTCGCGAAAATCGTGAAGGTTGGCAAACACACTCAATCCTCCGAAGTCTTTTGTTCAAATCACCAAAACCTTTCCTTGGGTAGCGAATGCATCTACCGTAAACTGCGAATAGCGATGGAAGTCCGAAGTTTTTCTTGTAGGCATCGAGCTCCGAAATTCCAGGAATCGCCAAAATCAACAACCCCTTGACTCCAAGGTTTTGCAAAGCATGCGAAATAGGGTGCTCAGGTCCGAAGTTTTAAAACATTACGAAGCGTGCTAAGTGCTCCGAAAATCTCCAGCTCGCCTAAAACCCCAGAGACCTCCGAAATTCGCCAGAAGTGTGCAAATCGCGAAATATAAAACGCGAAATTTGCGAAGCTTGCAAAGAGGGAAACGCAGTTTGAAATTTGAAAACCATCCAAGGTCCAAAAATAAGAAGGTAAAGTGTTGCATTAACTCCTCTTGATCATTTAAACTCAGATTGCCAATTACCCAGGGTAAGAAGAAAACCATTTAAAATTGATAAATTCTCTTTTGTCCAGCAACCGCGAAAATTTAAAACAAAGAGATAATCATTGGAATTCAAACTTTGTAGGATCGTTCGTTCATTTCACGAGACAAGGTTGGGTAATCTCTCGCCATCCGCTCCCGTTAGGTAAGTACGCTTTGTTGCGTATGATCATTTGAAAAATGCTTAAATCGAATGGGCGAATGTGTAAAATTTGATCGCACTGCTTGAATTCTTGAAATTTGCATCTCTTTCGCTCATAAACATTGTTCAAGGCACTTGAAATTTAGAAATCCACTCTTAAGGCTTCGCCAGAAATTGCATCTTTTTTCAAACTTAGGAAAATTTTCATGCTTTGTCTCTGTTGAAAGTTAATCCAAAATCCAGAAGTGATAAGTATAAATGCATAGTCAGGAATCTTCGTGAATATGTTGTGGTTAAAATTGATCAAGCTGTTAGATAGAAATATTGCTCCATGTCCAAACTAAATTTTAAAATTAATCCCGGCATGCTGGAGCATTTTCTTATCTAACCAGCATTACCTTTCTTGTATCACCTCGTAATCCGCGTCCGGATGTGCAGGATAAATGCCTAAATCGGCAGTGGAATCTTCAAAAACTCTTGCAGCAACCGAAACCTCACGAGCGTCCAAATCAAATATCCCGCGTAAGGTTGAAAAGATGAAGTATCAGTATTAGAGAGGAGGATTGCGGGAGTCAAAAGTTCAGAGCGTCTGGGACAACATTGGTAATATTGACCTTGGCCATATCGATATTCAGGACTTCAGGAATCGGGTCTTCTCACCCAACGCATATGGCAGGCCTAGGCAGATGGTGGAAAGTGGCATCGCCCAAGTGGCGGGTTTTCCTCCAGCGATACAGAACTATGAATTAGTAGTGGAGGCTGCTCGGCATTATGAACCAAAATCCAGACTAGTGCTTCTGGAGAATATGACTATCGCCGACTTCTCCCCTAAGGCTATTGGTGATGCATTTGACATCCTGTTGTGCGAATCGCACACCCATCCCTGTCTTGGACAGGGATCCCCCGGTTTTGTGCCTTTCTGTCTTTGTGGAAGAGGGAGGGGATATGAAAGATCAAGTTGGTGAGTGATGGAGTCTGAAATATCATTTTAATCTCCAAATGCCCTGAAATTTGGCTAAGTCTGGAATTTCCTGACCCTGAAATTTGGCTAAGTCTGGAATTTCCTGACCCTGAAATTTGGCTAAGTCTGGAATTTCCTGACCCTGAAATTTGGCTAAGTCTGGAATGTCTTGATCCTGAAATTTGGCTAACTCTGAAAACTGAGGAAACCTCCAAAAACTAGAATTTGCAATATAACTCCTGGAGGTCTGAAACCACTCTCAAACATCCTGAAAGTATATATGGAATATAACTTAAAGTATAAGTGACATTTCCATATGTCTCCTTTCTTATACTTAATGTTATATTCCATATGCTCAATTTCGGACCCAAAGGCCAAAAGTTGAAAAAGTGAAAAGACCCTCAAACTCCGAAAAACACTTCAAATGTCCATTTTCGGACCCTGGGGCGAACTGTTTAAAAAACACGATTTTGCAAAAAATGCTATAAGCCCCAAAATCACTTAAGTTTTCCTTTTCGGACCCTGGGGAGCAAAAGGAACAAACACGAAGTATTTAAAAAGGGACGCACTTGGTCCGAAAATCGTAAAAGTGCCCCCCACCTCCGAAAATCACTAACTGATTATGTTTTCGGACCCTTTGGACCAAAGTGGAAAAAAAAAACGCAAAATGTTTCCAAAGGCGGTAAAATTTCGAAAAGCACTTAGAGCTTGTTTTCGGACCCTAGCTCCAAAATGAAAGATAAAAGGAAATCGCAAAAGTCCCCCCCCCCCCCAGCTCCGAAGTTTGTTATAAATTTGCCAAAACAAGTTTAGCTCCGAAAGTATTCCCAGTTTGCCAAATGCTTGAAAGCTCGGAAATCACGAAAGTGTTCCCAAATTTGGACCTTGGGATAAAAAAGGTTAAAACGCGAAATTCCAAATATGCTGAAGGTTCCGAAGTTTTTTTATTTGCAGAAGTGTTTAATGATCCGAATATTACCCTTCAGCTGGAACGAAACCCCAAGCGCTCCGAAATTTCGCCAGAGGGTTAAAACGCCTTCAAACCTCCGAAATTTGCAAACGCGTTTAGCTCCGAAATTTATAAGAACACCTTATGGTCCGAAGTTTTCTTTTAAATTCCAGAACGCCAGTTGGTCCGAAAATGATAAAGTTGCAAAATTCAATCAATCCGAAATTTCCCAAAAGGGTGCTTTAGGTCCAAAAATGCTTAAAAAGTTTGTACGAAACCCCAAGAGCTCCGAATTTCGTCCAAAACATCAATTTTGGATCATGGGGCCGAAATTTAATATTTGGAAGAGTTGCAAAAATCCCCAAATGGTTCGAAATTTCACTTAAAACGCCAATTTCAGACCCTGGGGGGCTAAATTGGAGAATATGATGAAATTACAAAAAGTGCCCTCCATTCTCCGAAATTCACCAGAAAAGCATGAGTTAGAGTTTTAAAATTTGCGGAAGCTCTTCAAACCTCCAGAATCGCGCCATAAACCCATTTAAAACGTCCAAGACTCCAAAGGTAAAATCACGCAGAAGTAAAAGACCAAGGATCAGATTTCACAATTGAAGAGAAAGAGAAGCATTTTCAAGATACATCTCACAAAGAGCTTCTCAAGCCAAACGTCGTAGTTAAATTTAATGTTTGTTAAAATTAAATTATTTAATTTTTCAAATTGATTTAATGAAATGAAATTGGATGATCGCAGGACATCACTGGAGAACTAGGAGAAAAAACCTGAAACGCAAATCGAGGAAGGATCGCAATTCAAGGCCAGGACTGAAGACTGGAAAAGAACGTGTTGTAGGAGCACGAGAGCAACCAAACATTGGGAACCGTACCACTGAACAAAGATGAAGTCCACCACCAGGACCAAAGACCAAAGAACACTCTGAATGCTGCAAGTTTATGCATTATCAAGAAAGTGCACAACTGGATTTAATTCAAGGAATTCAATTCCTAAAGCTGAAATTGCTTTATTGTAAACTGCCCATGGGTCCCGTGCAAGATATTTTTGTGGATAACTATTCCCAACCACCAAGAAGATTGGATAGACCTGAATTAATGCCAAAACAGTTGTAGGTGGTTGAAATTGTGGTTGAATGGATAACTGAGAATTGATTAGGCATGGGTCAAAGCTGCCAGCTTTTGGAAGACAGATCAGGACCCTTGGATGCAGTCCATCCTGGCCTCTGATTCAAAATTGTAATATCTATAAAAGGCAGAGGCCTTTCTTTTGTAAAGGGTTAGAGATTGTTAGACAGTTAGATGGTTAGATAGTTAGATTTTAGAGTTAGAATAGGTTAGATTTTAAGCAGTAGCATAGAGATGCTGCAGAAATTGTTGTAATAGGCAGATGAGATCAATATATAAACATTGATTTGGTGTTTATTGTCTTGTTTTCATCCTGTTTGCATGGTTTCTTTCAGTATTTTAGATAGATCTTTCTGTTTTGGGTGTGCAGGTATTTGATAGATTCGGGCTCATACCACTGAGGATATGTTGATTGTGTATCCTTTTGTGTGGTTAACCTGAGCCTTCGATTGTGCTTAGTTCAATTGCAGGTGTCCGTCTGAGCTGCACCAGAATTGGGTGCTTAGCCGTGCGTCTCCAGTCTGAAAATCTTCCAAGTCCCTTTGAAGATTGCACCGTTCCTGCAAGGTTGTGAGCTATTCTGGCCAAGCGGGAATTGGTTATGTTGAATCCGTCTACCCGCATACCTGTGTTGTTAGTTTTAGATCTCCGAACCCTTTCCTTTTGCTCTTTATTGCGTAATTTGAGAATCATAGCAGACTAGCTTGTTGCAAATCGTAAGTCCCCTTGTGTTTCCAGCATAAACACATCAAGCCACTGAGAGATCCCGCAGTCAAGACTTGACAAAAGAAACCTTGAGGTTATCCCCTTTGATCAAAACGTAGAAAACAGCATTAGGGATTCCCTTATTTCAAGAGAGGGTAGGATACTCAGTGAGTTTATTCTATTCTGCGTTGGCTGTATGGAGTTTGCAGCGATGCGATTTCAGACACATCAACACATCCCCTTTCCAAATAATCCCACAGCTACAACCATAGACAAAGCACAAGGGGCATATGATATGAATCCGGCCCGATGCAAAGCACTGATCAACGAAGAATGGTTCAAGGAGAAAAGGCCTTTGAGCACCAGGATTGTGAAAAAGACCCCCAGGAGTGATTTTCATAATGAACATGGGGATATGGTCACCTTACTCAACCGAGTCATGGGACTTCCTAAGTCCAGCTACTTTGAAGAATGGATGTTCTATTTTACAGAGCAGGTCTTCGCCGCAAAGTCTAAGTTTGACTGGGCCCAGATCATAAGCGATAACATCCACACTCAGCTGATTGAGCTCGAAACGAAGAAGTACTTCACCATGACCTCTTATTCGGTCTATATGTTCGCCAAGAACCAACCACTGCCAGGATTGATAATGAAAGGTGAAATCGGGAATGGGCCCGATCAGGTGAAAGTCTATGATTGTTACCCACAGCTGCACTACCAGGATATAGCTCAGAGGGAAAAGAACAGCCCGGCTTACGCGGTTGGTCAGTATGAACGCGTCAATGACGCCTTCACAATGCACCTGGTTAGGCTAATGCAGGGAGGGTTACACATAAGGCTCTCGGAGCAAGCTACTACTTTAGTGTAGAGGTACGGAGCTTGGTTCATTCAGTTCCCCAAGTTTTCCTACATCCGAATAGCTGGCTTCGATGGTGCCCCCCTCCGACTTCCACGGTATCCAACCGACAAAGTAATTCTTATGGAGGTTGCAAGGCAATCCCGCCTGACCGGGATCTTACTCCGAGAAAGCAAGCAGGCTGGATTCACATTTCTTATGATCATAGGCAGCCATGATGTCCACTTGAAGACCCCCACCCTAGCAGAGGAGTCCCTTGTAGAGTTGGCCTCTTATGGCCTACAGGACCATTTCCCAAGAAAATACTTTGATCACGATAATCTAGCTAAAAGAGCCTATGGTCGAAGGTACAAAGCAAAGGAGTTAGTTGAAGACTATTGGAAGAATTGCTCCGATGACTACGAGGTCAGGCGATGGGAATATTCTAGGTTGAGTGTGCAGCAGATGCGACTCTTTGAATACCATCGGGTCCCAGATCAGCTCACAGACTCAAGAAATTGCCTCCAGGCCCGAGAATTTGAAGCAGTAAGGCATCTCTTGCCAGGCGTTGATTTGTCCCAGGACCCAATCACAGATTTTGAGGCAGTTATGGCAGCTCTAGCAAGGTACATAGATCAGTGGTTACATCAGCAGATCGAGAGGCTAGTCCATGAGGGAGTCCAGTTCACTTACCATTTAATGGGCAGCCTCGATTCTCAGTCTTCAGAAGATGAAGGAACATCTAGTGCACCCCGAGAAGGAACTGAGAAACCAGAGAAAAGAAAGAAGGCTAAGGCTTGCAGAGGGACTCGGACGTCCAAAAGAACAAGAAGGGAGAAGATTCCTATAAAGAGGCCGGAGGTCACTTCATCTTCAAAAGATCCCAATTCGTACGACGATGCCATAGAATTGGATTGCGTACCTGCTCCACCCTCCCAGAGCGACATCGATGCATTTGAGGCCAATGATCCTCCTGCGCCTGACGTATTGGACACTAAGCTAAGAGCCCTCGAGTTGGCCAAACTGGGTAATCAAATAGAAGAAGGAGAAATCCCATCCACCCAGGGGGTCAAAGTGAATGAACCTACCCAACAAAGCCATCACGAGTTGCTGCTCCTCAATGCAGCCAAAGACGACTCCATCGTCGAGGGAGAACAAAGGATAGACGAAACTCATGAGCTCGAGAGAACTGAAGAGCAACCTTCACATGAAGATGTCGGGCAATTGTTCAGCGAAATAGGGGAGAATTCAGCTGCAAGCAAAGAGCTTCACACCTCTTTCACTTCTCCGGTGGCAGGGCAGCTGCGAATTTGTGGTCACTTGGTTGAGAATGTAGGAGAACAGAATGCTAACTTGACCCTATCATCAACCTAGACAGTGCCTCAAGAGTGGCTGATTGCAGAGCTCAGCGCAGGGCCGCCACCAAAACACCCATCGATCTAGAGGATATCTTCTCACGTATGGATCAAGCAAAAGCCAAAGGGAAGAAGAAACCAAGGGCATATTCTAGAGTGACCAAGGACGAGCAAAGGAACCGCACTCTTCATATTGCCACCCCGCCCGTAGACAAGCCAGCAAATCAGATAACACTGGCGGATTATAGCATCACAACTGTCCCCATCGGACAAGCTACCAAAGAGCAAGAAAAAGAAGAATTTAAGGATTCAGTGCAGAACATACTCAGACAACTTGAAGAGATCACAGCGGAAAAGGATATGTATCGGGCCCGTGCTGAGCAAGCCGAGGGATACATCAATCAGCTCCTAAGGCCATTGCACAATCCCTCCAAATCCCAGATTCCCCCGACAGCGTTGGCACAAAGTACCACAACTAAATTTGAAGGAATTCGAGATACTGCAAAGGCTGTCAAGCAGTGGATGCAAAACATTAAGAAAAGGGGAGAACAAATCCTTAAGGAGGTGAAAGAAATGGCCCTTCATCGAGAGCTCACTCTAGTCAAGTTGTTAGAGGTAAAGAAGGAATCCCTTCACATGCACGAAGTGGCAGCCTCTACCCTTCCCCACATGAGAGCTCTTTTCTAGACACATGCGCAAATTCCCACATTGTCTACCATCATAGATCCTCATAGCATCAGTGTTCTCAAGGAGTGGTACTGGACCATCACCATGAAGAACGACACCAAAGAAATTATTGACAAAGAAAGTGACGCATGTGAGGTAATTCTGGGAAACATGCAAGAACTAGGTAAGACCATCCTCCGATCAATGGTTTCAGGATGGATAAATGACCTATCCGACAGTGCAATCCAGCCGGACTGGGAAGAAAGGTTGGGGATGGATAAGATATCCTATTCCACTAAGGACTTGAGTTTTGCTGGTCAGTTCCATTCAGATATATTATGCTTTGAGCGTAATCGCTCCAGCTGGAAGGACGATTTAAAGCACATGGACCAGTATCTCGAGGGCATGCAATACAAAATTCGCCACCCTCCCATGCCTCCATTCAATCTACTCTTCCAGTTGTGTATCAAATTCCAGGAATACGTTCGCGAGGAACGAGCAGCAGGTCGTGATTTATGGCGGGAATACCTGCATGGCGAGGATCAATTTCTAGAGAAAGAGTATGAGACCGAAATAGAAAAAGTAATTTCTCAAAAGTGCTTTTTTCCCTCCAAATCTTAAAAGTACACTTTTACCCAAAAGGGTGACAATTGACTTTTGGTCAACAAATGTAAAACTTTTTTGACGCACCTTTTTGGATTGTTCCAAATTGTTGTAATTATCCCTTTTTGGGTAGTTATTGCCCATTTTGGGGTAGTTGTTGATATTTGCCTCCCATTTATGGGTATGGGCAGCCATGCTTTATGGATGAATCTGGGCCCCTTGTTTAGATTAAATCTAGGCCATTCGTCCTTTTTGAAGCCTATATAAGGGACTGGTTTTCCCTCTTTTTTGTAAGAAGTTTTTAGATTGTTGTGAAAGCTCTGAAGAAATTTACAGGAATTAATGCAATGAATTAAGACAGTTTTCAAGTTTCCTTGTGAGTGCATGGTCTCCTTCTTCACTTAATTTAGAAAGCTTTCAGTTATGTCAATTTATTTTACATAGTATTTTTTTTCAATCAAGCATCTGATAGAATCTTTACAGTCCATACCATTAGAGAACAGCTGATTGTTTTCTTTCCGCATGGTTAATCTGGACCATTTCATGCTCAGTTCGGTTATCAAATACATACTATGAATGTAGAAATTCTAATATCGTACTTGATAATATGAAAATCTAGTTTCCCCTTTGAAGATTGCATTGGATTTATGCAAACATTGTGTCTAAATAGCTGATGATGTTTAATCTAGTTTCCTGGAGGTGTCTGTCTGCTTGACTGAATTTGCTATCTTAGTTAGAATCTACAGTTCATGTCTTTCTCTCCCTCTCTATCCTTCCCTCCTTTTTTCCCTTTTTATTCAGAAAAATCTGCAGTCCTATCAAAGCAGTATGAAATTAACCGGTGTCATCCGATAGAAAGATCGTAAAAGTTCCAGGGAACTTATCCATAAATTGCCAGTTAAACGTAAGTCCCCCTTGTGTTTCCAGCAAAACACATCAAAGCCACTGAGCGATCCCGCAATCAAAAACCTTGAGGTAGTCTCCTTTGATCAAACTTAGAAAATAGCATTAGGGACTTCCTTATCTCAAGAGAGAGTAGGATAATCAGTCAACTATTCTATTTTGCGTTGGCCGTATGGAATTTGCAACAATGCGATTCCAGACACGTCAATAGTAACCTCGATGTCCATCTGAAAAATCCAGCCCATGCAGTAGAATCCCTTGCAGAACTAGCCTCCTACGGCCTACAAGAACATTTCCCAAGGAAATGCTTTGATCACGACAATCTAGCGAAGAGAGCCTACGGCAGGCGATACAAAGCAAAGGAGTCAGTTGAAGATTATTGGAAGAACTGCTTTGATGACTATGAAGTCCGACAGCACGAGTATTCAAGGCTAAGTGTGCAGCAAATGCGACTGTATGAATACCGTCGTGTCCTGGATCAGCTAACGGATTTTGGAAATTGCCTATAGGTCCAGGAATTTGAGGCAGTAAGACATCTCTTGCCAGGCATCGATTGGTCACAAGATCCAATCACTGATTTTGAGGTGGTTATGGCAGCCCCAGGAGGGTACACTGATCAGTGGTTGCACCAGCAAATTGAACGGCTAATTCATGAGGGAGTCCAGTTCACCTACCACATGATGGGTAGCCTTGATTCTCAGTCCTCTGAAGATGAGGGAACCTCCAGTGCACCTAAGGAAGAGGTTGAAAAGCCCGATAAAAGGAAGAAGGCTAAAGCCAGCAAAGGGACTCGGACATCTAAAAGAACAAGAAGGGAGAAGATCCCTATTAGGAGACTGGAGGTCACTTCATCATCAAAAGACCCCAGTTCATCTGATGATGTAATAGAGCTAGATTATATACCTGCTTCACCTTCTCAGAGCGATATTGATGCATTCGGAGCTGATGATCCTCCTACACAAGACATGCTAAATACAGAGGTGAAGGTCATTGAGTCTTCCGAACCTGAGAATCAAGTGGAGGAAGGAGAAATTCCGTCTACTCAAGGGGTTGAGGTGCATGAACCCACCTAGGGGAGCCGCCATGAATTGCAACTGCATACTACTTCCAAGGATGACTCCATTGTTGAAACTTGAAGGAGAGCAAAGGACAGATGAGACCCGTGAGCTTGAAAGGACTGAAGAACAACCATCACATGAAGATACCAGACAGTTGTTTAGTGAAGTAGGAGAGAATTCAGCTGCAAGCAAGGGACTTGACACTTCCTCCACTCCTATAACAGAGCAGCTGCAAATATGCAATGAGCCAGCTGAAAACATTAAAGAGTAGAGTGCAAATTTAACTATAGCATCAGCCCAGACCATACCTCAAGATTGGTTAGTTGCTCGAGATTAGTGCAAGGTAGCCACCAAGCCGCCCATCGACTTGGAAGACATCTTCTCGCACATAGGTGAAGCCAAGTCCAAGGGGAAGAAAAAGCCTAAAGCATATTCCCGGATAACCAAAGATGAGCAAAGGAACCGTACCCTTCATATTGCCACCCCACCTGTCGATAAGCCAGCAGATCAAATTATACTGGCTAATTATAGCATCACAATTGTCCCCATCGGACGAGCCACCAAGGAGCGAGAAAGGGAGGAATTCAAGGATTTCGTACAAAACATGCTCAGACAACTCAAAGAGATAACAGCTGAAAAGGACATGTATCGAGTTCGTGCTGAGCAGGCCGAGGGATATATTGATCAACTCCTAAGACCATTGCATAATGCCCCCGAATCCCACATTCCCTTGACAGCATTGGCACAAAGGACCACTGCAAAATTTGAAGGAGTACGAGATACTACCAAGGCCGTCAAGGAATGGATGCAAGGCCTTAAAGAAAGGGGAGAGAAAATCATTGAAGAGGTAAAAGAAATGGCCCACCATCGAGAGACCGTTCTGGTCAAGCTGCTCGAGGTAAAACGAGAATGCCTCAAAGTCCATGAGGTAGCTGCTACAACTCTTCCGGTCGTAAGAGCTCTTTTCTGCCTCAAAGTCCATGAGGTAGCTGCTACAACTCTTCCTGTCGTAAGAGCTCTTTTCTGGACCCAGGCACAGATCCCTACTTTCTCCGCCATCCTGGACCCCCATGATATCAACGTTTTTAAAGAATGGTACTGGACCATCACCATGAAAAGTGAGACAAGAGAAATCATTGACAAAGAGCAAGATGCATGCGAGGGAATTCCGAAGAACATGCAGGAACTTGGCAAGACAATCCTTCGATCAATGGTTCTAGGGTGGAAAAATGATCTGTCCGATGACGTAGTGCAACCAGACTGGGAGAAAAGATTGAGAGCGGATAGGATCGCCTACTCCACTAAGGACCTGGATTTTGCCGGCAAACTACATTCAGACATTTTGCGCTTTGAGCCTAATCGGCCAGCTGGCAGGATGGTTTGAAGCATGCAGATCGTTATCTGGAGGGCATGCAGTATAAAATACGTCATCCCCCTATGCCTCAGTTCACGATGTTGTTCCAGTTGTGTATCAGGTTCCAAGAGTATGTTCGCGAAGAGCGTGCAGCAAGTCGGGACATTTGGAAGGAGTATTTACATGGCGAGGATCAATTTTTAGTAAAGGGATATGAAGCTGGAAAAGAAAAAGTGCTTTCTTAAAATGCATTTTTCTTTTAAATTTGAAAAAGCACTTTTGGCCAAAAGTTCATATTTGACTGCCAAGTCAGCTGTAAACTTTAAAGTTTTAAACTTTGTGCATGTGCACTTTTAAAATTATTATGGATAGTTTTTAATTACCTTTTTTGGGTAGTTATTGCTCCCCTTTAGGTGGTTGCTGATATTTACCTTCCATTTATGGGTATGGGTACCTTTTGTAAAGATGAATCTGGGCCACTTGTTTAGTTTAGATCTTGGCCATTCATCTATTTTTGGAAATCTATTTAAAGGGACTGGTTTTCCCTCATTTTTGTAAGAAGTTCAAGGATTGTTGCTGAAGCTCTGGCGAAATTTACACAGGATTAATGCAAAGTTAAGGCTATTTTCATTTATTTGTGAGTGCATGGTCTCCTTCTTCACCATTTAAATTATTCTATTATGTCTTTCATTTTTCAATAGCATTTTTAAAATAAACATTTGATAGAATCGTCACTGTTCATACCATTAAGGACTGACTGACTGTCATTCCCTTTGCATGGTTAATCTGAACCCTCTCATATGCTCAGTTTGGTTATCAAACAGTTAGTGAATGAATATTAAAATTCTGAATCTATGTTTAATAGCATGAAAACTTATTTTCCCTTGAAGATCGCACTAGATTATTACAAACATTGTGCTTAAATAGATGATAGTGTTTAATCTGGTTATTTGGAGGTGTCTGTCTGTTTTTCTTGAGCAAGCTATCTTAGTTAATTAGTTAGATTTTCTATATATCTTTTCCCTATCCTTCCTTTTGTCCTTTTTTTTTACCAAGAAGAAACCCCACAGTCCAGCTGAAGTAGTATCGATCCAACTGAAATCAACCGATAACGAGACTCTTAGAATTTTAGGGAACTCAACCAAAAATTGTCCATCTCATCATAAGTCCCCTTTGTGTTTCCAGCAAAACACATCAAACCACTGAGTAATCCCGCAGTCAAGACCTGACAATCAAAACCTTGAGGTCATCCCCTTTGATCAAACAAAAAAAAAACAGCATTAGGGATTTCCTTATCTCAAGAGAGGATAGGATACTCAACGAGTACATTCTATTCTGCGTTGGCCGGATGGAGTCGTAGCAATGCGATTTCAAACACGTCAACAAGATGCTTGTTAAATCTTTACCCCCATAGTCTGAGGTCCTCCATTCAATAAATGTAATGGTACATGGGATCCCCAAACCCACATTTCCACTTTCATTGCCACTACAACGATTTCATCTTCAATTATAAGTTATTGGTGAAAATTTTCCTACACCATCTCAAGGATACGACCATAGATTAGTTTTGCTCTCTTCTAAAGATCGTTCCATCAATTCTTTCAATCAACTCATTTCTCTTTTCCTTCAACATTTCCAGGTGAATATCAGTCCACATAACACTTTCACCAACTTTGTTCATTGTAACCAAGGTCCTAATGAAAATATTGCTAGTTTCATCTTTCATTCTCAATCACTGTTTGCTCAGATTCATTGTCCCTTTCATAATTTCACTGTCCAACACATTTTCATCAACAATCTTCAACCACACATTTGGGATAACATTCTTCTCATGTGCTACTCTTCCTTTCAACATTTATGCATAGCAATCCTTGATTATTAGAAAGTAGTGAGTCAATTTGAGTCGCTTGCTTCATCCATCCCAATCACTTGTGCTTCTTCTTCTATACCATCTACATTGTACTATTCCTATTATGAAAAAAACAACAATTTCTTCTCTCAAGATGCGCCAAACACACCAATAGTCAACCAAGATGGCATTGCTATGCCAACTTCTCCTTCAACATTGGCGCTATCCTTGCATTCACGATGCAACCATTGCTTCACAAATTTAGCTTATCCTCTAAACCATTATTCAGTAGCTTCTTTCTAATAATCTCGTTCAAGTACCACCCATCCAACCCCTTGACACAAACCTCCCCTTTGAAAAACATATGATCCAAAAGCCTTCTATCACTACCACTATATCCCCAGCCATACATCAAGAGATGCATATGCTTGCAACACCTTATCAGAGATTTTATTGACATTAATGTCATCCAAGTAGTTGTTGTTAACGACAAAGGCAACAAGTCTATACCATCTCCTAACCAAAACCTTCATACTTATACCAAACCATTGCCCCAACATTCCACTACAAACTCTGTAGATCCTCCCACCCCAATTTCTTTTGCTTCTACTTCCAATCATGCACCTATCTCATCTAAGACAATGAGGATGCACGGTGTCATGTTTAAGATGAGACCCAAGGGAAATATCATCATTTCTATAAGTATTATGAGGGTCAATCCTTTTTTCCACTATCACAAATAGAAGTGTTTGCTTCCTTGCCTCTTGGGAATGATCACTTTTAAGTTTCAGCTATTGTCTTTGTAGAGGAACCTAAGTACTACTAGATTAATTACCACGTTTCCTATTCAAACAATTGAACTTGTTAAGTGCCCTTCAAGATGGTATAGTTGCCCTCTGGCTCTAGAATGATGATGACAAATTAATAAGATTGCATCCCCTCTACATGTAGCCACCAAGGTACCTCTATCCTCTTCTTCTCACACTAGGTAAGGTGTATCTACTACTCTTTGGTGTAGAAACTTAGCTACCCATCAACTGTACTTAATTCAAAAATGACCAAGACACACATTGCCAACTTTCTTTCTACTTTTGAAGGATCATTGGCTATGGATGTTAGAAGAGTTTTAAGAAGACATTCCTTGCAAACATACAAGATTTCCCAATTTGGAAAACCTATTCCAGACCATTCCCCTATGGACTTCCTCAATCCTTCTATTTAACATTGATTGATAAGGATGTATTCTAATACAAGTTGGGGCCATCTTTGGCCTCTACCCTCACTCTCCATTGACCCAATGATAGTTTGCAAGCTCTACAAGTACTCTCTATTTTTTTTTGCTCTACAAGTTTTTATAGACACAAAAAAAGCATGAGTAAAAACGCCTACGCAAGTAAAATGCTGATTAAAACGTGTTTTTCACACATTGTTTTTGCTATAAAACTATGCATTTTTTGGGGGGATGTCAATTTTTAATTTAATACATTTTGTAATTGAATTTTGCAAAAAAAATTTGTTTTTAAGAAAATTTCAGTTTTTAGTACTTTCTAAGTTGTCGAGATTTTGCCGAGTCAAAAATTTTGGGCTTGCAAAGTACTCTTTGAGTCAGAGTCTCTGAACTATGGACCCAACAATGGATGTCAACATAGTTTTGAGACATTCCTTGCAGGCAAACAAAAATTCCACCTATTACCACCTAGTCTATGCCATTCTCCTATGGCCATCCTTAAATATTGTATTGCTCCTCTCAAGATGACTGATAAGGATATAGCCACCACAAATATGGGCTAGCTTTGAGCTCTTGCCTCAGTCTCCACTTGAGTTTTAAGGAGATGTTCATTGAGATCCATCAAAACTTTCAAACTAGGGTGTAATGTCCCCTTTTTCGAACTAAATCAAATTGGAGGACTCAAAGCCTATTTTTATTTCCTATAGGCTGAATGGAGGATTTACAAAAGAATAATATAACAATAATTTATTAAATTATCTAGAAGGTACCTTAAATTATAAGTTTGGAAAAGGACACTTAATCCATTATTATTAAACGGGACCAAAAGTAGAATATAATTATAAAGTGAAAATGGTGAATATTCAATTAAAAGGGATATAATTACCTAAACAATAATTAACAATTAAAAAGGGAAAATGATGAATATTCAAAAATAAAATAAAATAAAGTAATTAAAAAGGAAAAAATTGGAAAAACAAATTTGATTCCATGATTATCAATTTTCCAAAACCCTCGTTGCAAAGCTTTAGTTCAGTATTTCTCCCTAAGGACAAAAACCCTCTTAGATTGAAATAACCCCCTTAGATTTTTCTGTTTTTGAACACAACACTATCACCCATTAGCATTAGCAATACGCAAAATAAACCATCTCGATCACTTGTGCAGTGGGAGGATAAGATATAACATGGAAAGAGCACTACATTTGGCGGTATGACCAACCACTTCCACTTATTTAGTGGGGATTACAAAGATTAACTGAAAGCTTATTGAAAGCAAGACTTGGCGGTGTAACCAACCATTTCCACTTCTCAGCGAGCAAAACAAAAACCTAACTCCACCACTTATTCAACGAGAGTGCTAATAACAAATGCTGGAAAGTAACGAAATAAGAAATTGTCGGTGAACCAGCCACTTCCACTTGTTCAATGGGTAACAATATTAGCTTCAAAATCTGAAAATTAAAGAACGTTGTTTAGTACTACTAAATCAGCAAATTACAATAAGGCTAACATTGAAGCATCAAGAGAAAACGCTGCTACTAATCTTGACCCCAAATGGCCTGAAAGAGAATTCTTCAATGCTGCAAGTGAGTGGGTTTTCATCCAAACACTGTAGAAGATTGATAGTTTTTGTTCCCAACCTAAAATCCAACCATGGCTTGCTGTTGCAAACCTCTCAATGCTGAAAAGAATGTAAAAAATGAATCCCATAATGATGAAAAATGACCTCCAAATGCCTTTTAAAAGGCTCCAAACCCTAGGTCGTCACTTTTAGGGTTTCTATGATTTCACGTTATTAATTTTAATAAAATACAAGTCTTCCTTTAAAAATTGACCCCTTAGGTATTATATTTTATTATTATAATATTTTCCCCTTGTTATTACAACATTTTATGCCTCGAATACCTAGGAAAAAGGGGGCCAACTTATTATAAATTATATTATTATAAAGTGATTATAATATCACTTTAATATAATTTATTTAAATCCATAACTTAGGAAATATTTTTAATAGTTTTAATATTTCCTTATTTATTCATAAAATGCAATTCAGGACTCAGATTTGAATTCCTTCTGAAGCACTGCAATCACCGATGCAACCTACGTCTTGCAGGCTAACTGGCAGTTCCTCCTAAAAAATATGAACCTCGCTCCAAACTCCAAAAACTGCTCAAAAGGCTCATGCTCTACTTCGTGGTCCCCTGGGTGGTCATCCAATCAACTGCCAATTCTCCCTAAAAAATAAGAGACATTCCTAAAAAGTAGGAACTACTGTGTAAACGCTCAAAATGGCTCACAGAGCCCCTGCAAAGCGCTATGCACCTCAGAAAGAGTCCCCTCACCATCTAGTTGACCTACGAGAACTCAAGTGATAGGTCAACCCTTTGCTCATCTCCTATTGCCTAGAAACGGGACATTACAAAAGGCTAGGCGTCCAACCTCCATCCAATCCCAAGTTCCAACCAGCAACTATGGAGATGGCACGAATCCTAATGTAGCTCAGGCAAGATGGTACAGCCAGCTAAAAGGTACGACCAGCAACAAAAATCAATATCCTCATCAAAAATCATGAAACCTTGGTCATAGGAGCGCCCAAATCTTTGGAAAAGAATGAGCCAGTACCCACAAAAATCGGACCAAACCTCCAGATAGCATGAATACAAACTTGAATCAGCAACTAGGGTTTTTACACTCCAAAAACAAACACCACTCACACACCAACTAGAAAACATCAAATCCATTCAAAACTGAAATCTCCATTAGAATACCCTGGCAACCTCTAGATGAAGTTGCACCACAATCAGCTAGGAGTTATCTTTCAAACTCGAAACTAGAAGAAGCTAGGAGGCACACAACCTTGAAACTAGAGTCTTTGAAAATATTTCAGCAACACTTCGTTATTAAAATAATAACATACCCAAATGAGCCTCTCAAACTTGCTTTTATAGCTTTTTCTCAAGAATCAACCCTCTTCTCCAAGTCATGTAGAATTAAAAGTTTTACTTTATTTTATTTCCCTTTTCATGTGCACCAATAACCTAATAAAAACTATTAATAATTCCCAACTTGGAGGACCACATGAGAACATCTTTTAAAAACAACTTAAAGTCATTCAGCCTAGGCGTGGGCGTCAAAAAGCAACTTGAAATTATAAAATCATTTTAGATATCACCTACCAAAAATGGACTCCAAGAGAACCGAATGAGGCACCCCTCAAACCGAATTGCCAGAAATAGAAACCAAGTGTTGTATTGTACTGCTAAAAATAGTGACTCCAAGCACCTTTTAAGCACAATCCGAGTAGCCGTCAAAATTTACTAAAAATAGTAACTTCAGAAATCTCCTCTAATGGAAATGCATGTCATACCACTCTAAAGCACTCAAGAAACCCAGAAAAACCCAGAAGGCAAACTTCTAAACTCCTACAAACACCCTTCTAAAATCCACACGGAAATAAATCTCCTTTGATGGAAATGGATGTCATACCACTCTGAAGCTCTTGAGAAACCCAGAAAAACCCAGGAAGCAAACTTCCAAACTCCTGCAAACACCCCTCTAAAATCCACCTGGAAAGAAATCTCCTCTGATAGAAATGCATGTCATACCGCTCTTTAGCTCTCGAGAAACCCAGAAAAACCCAAGAGGTATACTTCCAAACTCCTGCAACCACCGTTTTGAAATCCACCTGAAAGATGGAAACCCTAATTTAGTCTTTGATTAGCCTACGGGTTTCCAGAATAGGCTAAAGATCCATCTAATAGTCTAGAGCTGGGAAGGGGACATTACATAGATCATCAAGAATTGGAGGACATAAATCTTCTGTTGTGTTTTGTTGGCTTCATTCCAAGGTCAAATGCGAGGTTACAAGAAATCTCAAGTTATTGTAGTTTCGACAAATCAAAAAATCCAAAAATACATATTTTATTATTTTCTATAATTACAATCACCTTCAGAATAAATAAATAAAAATATTTCTATTTGCTGATCAAACCACATCAGCAAAGAGTGTGGTGAGAAATTAGGTAATCAAGTTTTGTTTTAAAAGAAATTCAAATCATTCATTGGCCACATGGTAAACAAATAGGAATCACTTGTTAAGGATTATGCAGGAGAGGTTAGTATTGTCAATGCTGTAATTCACATGACAGATGCATGTTGACACTACATGGGAATTCAGGATTGTAATGTTCGACCAATCACATATTTCCTCACACTAGTCGTGGGAACCAATTTTTTTGAGGCTACATTTATGTTTGTGGTTTTGGGGATTTGGCACCAAAATGTCGTAATAACAGAGGAATCACAGCAACTCAAGGGTTCCCACAGTTGACATGGGAGTTATCTGCATTTTTATATTGTTTAAACCCTTCAAAAAGGGGATCACAAGCCTAAAAAGACACCTGGCTGCTTCATATCAAATTAGCTTTGAAAGAAAGGGAATTCTAACCACAGATGGTAAGATTTGAAGTTGTGCTTTTTACCCAGCTGCCACTAACTGCGGAGATCCTCATCTACCTCAGCATAAAAAAAAATTAAAAGTCAAAGCAATGAAATAAAAGAAGAAATCATAGCTAAGCAAACTAGGTTATTGTATTATTTAATTATTATTTAAATTCATATAATTTATTTATTATAATGTTATGATTATGCAATTATGAAAACTCAATTAAAAAACATTACATTGCTAGAAAGAAAAGAAATTAGGTTGCTGGAGATTTAAATTATTTTTCGAAAATTACCAAAAATTTTAAGAAGGAATATTTCATAGGGCCACCTATTTCATGCCATTCTCATATAGGAATCCTTAGATCTTGTATTGGCTTGATTGATGAGGATATGCCATACTACAAAGTTACAAATCATAGAAATCAATAATCACAACTTGCTTCCTGGTGCACACTTTTACTTGAAAAATTTGTGATATATTAGAAAATTTTCTCTGTTAAGTTTTTATGTAAAAATGCCCCAAACTGTTAAAATTGCAATTTTGACACTAACCCTATTTCTTGTAAATTTTATGCCAGCCATGCTTTTTTTCCGCAAAAACCCTAACCTGAAGCCAATTTTTACCCAATTTAATCAAATCTTTTTGAAAAAATCGTTATCTTTGGTTCATTGATTTATTCTTGAGAATGACTTTTTCTACTATACTACAAATAACTTCATCTTTGTCCCCTATTCTTGCTCTTCATTGGCCTTGTGTTTGGTAATAGTCTTCTTACGCATGGTTATTTGTATCCATTACTTTGTATTTCTGATTTGTTAAGGGTTCATAAAATTTAAATCCACCCTATTGTTTGAATCTTTTATTGTGCTTTTTGTTGTGACGTTTTCACACATCACCCCATTGCAAATGGGGACCCCTTTTGCTGAATAAACCAAGTCTTTTGCAATCTGTGTCGTCTCCCGACCCTAAGGAATGAGTTATAAGGTCTTGTTGGTCCGGATTCTGGTCTTTGGAAGTAATGAAGTGATTGTGTAGGGAATGGATTCTTAAGGAATATACATCCTAGATAGGATACAGTCTTAATATTGTCATCAAGTCAAGAATTAGGATTTTGATGTATTGAGAAATGCATTGTGCTTATTGATTTATCCTTCGAACTTTGCATTTTGCTAACTATGAACTTGATTGATACTTGTACTTCACAACGTCTCCTTGTCTCTTTTTCAGGTACATTGCGGGGAGGACTTTGGATGCTGAGAGGACGACATCGTTGAGTGGATGATATCATCATCCAAGGAAGAGATTGTAGTGATAGAACAAAGAATGCACATCAGAGGAATGGAATGATGGACATTTGGCTAAGTGTCAAGATAACCCTGAGAACTGATATGAAGAAATGAAAGAGAATCAGCCAAAATTTTGGCTAGTCTGGAAGCATGTATTGTCTATTTTAGGGTTTTATCCTTCATACTTAAAAAAGAAGTTTGTAACCTAGAGCATAGTGAAATCCGAGGCTAAGTATGGGAATATTCCTTCTTCCCCCTCCAAGTACACCCAAGCATTCATGAAGTCATGGAAATTGAAAATTTGGCTGTGTGTTTGAAAATTCCTCCTCCAAGCCTATTATGCGCTCAAGCATTCCAAAAGGTATGGAAACTCAAAATGTGACTAAGTGTTGGAAAAATCCTCCATGCCATCCCACGTGTGCCCAAAAAAATTGACAATGGAGAAATTCCTTCTTCAAGCTCCAAATGTGCCCATCTCCAAAATGTCAGAAAATGATAAAACATCAAGGATTCATCTATCCAATCCAAAGGCAACATCAGGACGTCAAGAGGCATGGAGGTCCAAGATGAGCAAATCCAATTTATGACATACAAGTTCAAAAAGAAATCCAATCTCAGGAAGTTCATGGAGGAAGAATTCCAGTTCCAACATCGAGGAGGACATTCAAACTCCAAACATCCAAGCTTCAAGGCGATCTAGTTCTAGACCCCAAGGATCCAAATTTTAATTGCAAGTAAGAAGAAGAATTTACAACATCTTGAATTTCCTCTGGAAATCTAAGATCAAAAGTCAAAAGGAAAAGACTCAAAGAATGACAGTCGTTGACAAGAAAAGAAGCCAACCAAGAAGTTCTCCCAAATGATAAGAGGAGGATCAGGATTGAGAATTCTACATGTTGCAGTCCCCAGAGTAGACAAGACTATCCCACATCTAGGAGCATTGATGGAGATTCCTCGAGACACATTGATGGAAGGAGGGGTGATCAGGGAAAACAAAGCATATGATTTCTCCTGATGGCACTGCGTAGTGATATTAGGAAAGGAAGCCTTCGAGAAATTAAATGAAGAATCAGCCTGACTAAGGAGGATACTCAAAGAAATTCAGATGGAAATCCTCTCCTAAACAGAGGCATTGTTTGCGCAAGAAATGAGAGATAAGGAGATGAACACAAATAATTTGAAGAGAAAGGTCAAGGAACACCTTTTCAAGGACATGAGTTCTTTCTCAGGGAGTCGCCTGGATGACATTACCATATTCATCAGTTTCGTGAACAAGATTCAAGTACTCAAGCCAGCATGGGAGAAGACTCTCAATCAGTGTGAAAAGGATACAAAAATCATGGAGTGCAAGCATGACACTACTCCAAGTGTCACTATAGATGAACTCGAGATAATGATGTCTAGGTTCATTGAATTTGCCAACATATAGAGAGAAGGAACACTTACTTCTAAATGATGAGTTGTTTGATGCTTAGTTGACATCTAGTTATTGGTTCTTTACCCTGATTCTTTTTGCATAAAAGGTGGTCATTTACTTTGAAACCCTAATTAGGGTTCCATCTTGTAATCTCGGCCCTTGATTGCAAATCAATCTTCGTTATTCATTTGTGGAAGGATCTCTATAAAAAGCACCAGGCCTTCTCATTTGTAACTCATTAGATAGCTCATTAGAAATAGAGAGCTCTTGCTCTTTAGAGTAGAAGTGGAGTAGGAGAAGGAGAAGACATTGTTATAAGACTTGGAGAAATAAATTTGATTTCATTGAAGATATGGTGGATTCATGTTTATTTCAACTTGTTGCATGGTGTTCTTCCAATTTCTCAAATTGTTAGAAGAGCATTGATGCTAATGGAGAATGTGACAATATTTGATGACTTTCAATGATTCATACTTTTTGCAGTTAGATAATTTCTATTTGCAGTGTAAAGTTAGCCTAAACCTTTTTTATATGGATGCTTAACTTCTATCATGGAATGTACATTGTTCATTATGATGGTGCTCATTGTGATTTGAAAACTCTTTGCATAATCCCTAGAAGATTGCACTAGTTCTCGTGGAGTTGTTGCTAAGCATGGCAAAGTAGGACTTGGTTACTGGGAATTTGTCCATAGAGCATGATCCATTACCCTCATTCTCCCTAGGAGTAGATTAAAAACTTCTAACCTTTTCCCTTTTGTCCTTTTTTTTTTTAGTTTCAGTTAATTCTATTTAAGGAAGAAGCATCATAATCCTGCAATATCCGATGATGAAGTTCCAGCCATAGCATCAAGAGAAGTGAAGAACAACAAAAGCGTAAGTCCCCCTTGGATTACTAGCACACATCATACCAAACGAACTATATCCATCATAAAGTTGCAAGTTCACGTAAAAACCTTGGAATCACTTTTATGAACTTTTGCAATCCTAGCATAAAAGGTGTTTTTGCTCAAGAGAGGATAAAGCGTCTTTTGCATTTTTATTCTGTATTGGTGTGGCCACAAAACACCCATCAACACTTTTAAATTGCAGCAATTTTAGATGTTGTTTCTCACTGACTCCTTGCTATTTCAATTGTTTTCACTTTCGAATCTCATAATTTAAAAAAAGGGAATTATTGGGAATAGGTGTCATACACATTTGCAAAATTCTTTATAAATATATTAGCTTAGTTTTTTTAAGTTATATCATTTCAAGTCTCAGTAATGGACTGCACACTCTGGGTTAGAACGAAATTCCAAATAATACATTGTCAACAGCTCTCTCAAATTGAGGTCATACATGCATTTATTAGACCAAAAAAACACTCTCAAATCAAGGTCATTCATGCGTGTCTTGGATAATCATAAAATCATTGCAGATGGTTTCATTGTGATCTACCCATGTCTAAGCTCCACAAAGTCTCAAATCTAATGATAGAATTATAAATGGCATAAGATGATATGAATGTAATGCTAGTTGGTTCATTTTTTTGTCTATCTTCAAAATTTGAACTAAATTCATTTCAGCCACAAATATAAAACTAGATACCATAAATTTCAGCTATTAATGAGCAAGGTGTACCTTAATTTATTCTTGTTTAAAAGAAGTGTAGAAAGAGAAAGAGCTCATTGATTTCTAATATGAAATTACTGTATAAATTGTTTGTTGTTTGGCTCTCCGTAACAAGCGAAGGAATAACTTCTAATGTCCTAGGGATGTGGAGTCAGAATGAGACAATTTTGGACCCTAAAGATGGCAGCCCTTAG
Source organism: Cryptomeria japonica (assembly GCF_030272615.1). Lineage (NCBI taxonomy): Eukaryota > Viridiplantae > Streptophyta > Pinopsida > Cupressales > Cupressaceae > Cryptomeria > Cryptomeria japonica. Next base: position 162,724,671 of record NC_081412.1, read on the forward strand.
TAACAGGAAGTTGTGTACCTAGACAGCATCTTATAGGAGGTTTGAGTTTATCATATTTTCCCCCTTCACAAAAAAATGCATTTTTGAGCAGCATGGAGGAAGTTAATATTGCATTACTTCAGGTTTCAAGTAATATTCAATCTCATATGAAGGAAATAAAGCTATAATTTTATGCTTCCTCATGTTGTCTCACAGATCATGAACGGTACAGTTACAAAAATAAAAAAGTGTAGGTTAAGAGGCCATGAGTGGTTTCATATGGAACCATAGTATATTCTTACCATTGATGATGGGCTTCAATGAACTAAGGGGGTTCATTATGTGCAGGAAAGATTGGGATGGTATTCAAATACCCAACAAGTCAATATCAGTCATAACCTAACACATACCAACAGTGGTGTCTGTGTGACCCTAGAATACGAAACTCTTGTAAAGGTTTGTGATGCTTATACTTATTCCCTCACTATTAGGTTAAGAAGTCACAATGCATAGCTTAGAGGTCATGTCCCTGCCTCTGGAAAGAGTTGAATTGCATACTCACACTTTGTTAAATAGTTTATTTCCTTTGGTAGCTTTAGCAGTTGTGCAAGGTTGTTGTTTGATTATTTACTGCTTCAACTTCATTTTCTACTTTATTCAAAAGTGTCAGTTGTTTGGATAGAAAATTCAATGCGCAAAAAGTTTGTTATGTGGTCAAATTTATATGCAACCAAATATGAACAGACACCACATAATCAAAAACAATTTTGGAATACACACGCACACACATATATATATGCATTTCACATTGAGTGTCTAGATCTGCTTTGTACCTTAAAATGCTAAATCTACAGCAAATAGTGGCATGGGAATTACAAACCTAGGTAATATTGTTTACCACAATCTTCATTTCCAATAGCAACATACTTTAAATTGAAAGGATTGGGATGCCCCATAGTTGCACGGACAGAACCCCATTTTGAATCTGAAGGGCCTCTAGCAAATTCAATACCATTCAAGATATCCTGTATGATAACCAAAATTCATAAGACATGACCATTATCATAAAGACCAAATACTCTAATCAAGCATTATGTTAAAGATTGACATTTTTATTCTTAGTTTTGAGTATTATGCACTAGCTTTCGTATTGCAAGCATATAATGATTAACGAAGTAGCAAAATTAAATCCAAAGATTTAACAAAAATGAAACTCATGGTTGTAAAGGAATGATTTATGGCATAAAATCAGACCATCAATTTATAACTATTATTTTTGTCTTCAACTTCCACATTATTTGTCATCTAACTCAAGGAAGACAAACTGAAACTGCCAAAAAACTGAAAAAATAAAGGACCCAAGCAAAAGGACTAAAGAATTTGAAAGAGACCAGCTCCCCAGACACACATTATTAGAAAAACAATAAATAATATTAAATTGTATATGCTTACTATAGTAAAGCCTGTAGGGAGTACATTGCAGCTTTGGTACAAAACTAAAATGCTATAAACTTCCATTCCTTTTATTAATAATTATGTGTTGATAAATCACAATTAAATTGGTTTTTGATATGCAACCCATGGAAATTGATATCAATGTGATAAACTCTTTTATTTTTGAGAGAGTAATTACGTATGAAGAGATGGACTTTTGTTTAGTGTATCGACCGATTATCTATAACGGTGTCTAAAATAATGATGGTAATAGCGAAACCATGGAAAAATATTAGTATTAAAATAAGATGAATTCTTCGACATGGAAAATGACATCTGCTACATCAGAAACATCAGTTACCCATCTAAAATCTAGAAGAGTGACATAGTCTAATTAGACAAAATTGCATGTAAACAGCATGGTCCAAATCTGAAAATTTCTGGACCATTTACCTATTAGTAACAACCATAGTTGGAAAACTGTAACTTTGCAGATCCAAAATTTGCGACTCAGCAAAAAACTCAACAACTCAAAAAATTGCTTAAATTTCTTAAAAACCACATTTTTTTGCAAAAATCAATGACCAAATGTTCCCATTGAATCCACAAATGAGTACAAAGTGTTTTCCACTAAATCTGATTCATTTGAATACACACTGAGTACGAAATCACATCATCATGTGGAATCTTGATACAATAGTTAGCTGGCAACTTTTATGAATTTATGATGATTGTCTTTGAAAATCATCATCATAATTCATGAATTGTATAATACAACATTTTATATCTTCCTCCTTCCTAATCAAGTGAAGGCTCTAATCCTTGCACTATGTTCCAGCACCTCAATCAATATAGAGAATGTCTTTGTGTCTCTGACTCGAACTCCATCCTACTGCTAGATGGCAACGACTCCTACTCTGACTCATCAATGTCATCCAATGACAATCTAGTAGCTCCTACTACAACCACATCCTCCATTGCCTATCTCTCAAGATCAAGAATCTAGTCTAAAATAAACAATGGGGTCTCTTCATCTCATCCTATCCAATTGCTATAAGAATCAATGTCATCCAAATCAATGACTTCTTATTCGTCTCCAACCTTTCTTTTGTGAAGCCGAAGGTTTTATTGTACAAAGACAAGGTCATTGAAGCATTTTTGAGTTAATTTTTTCTACTTCGATGTGTGAATGGCCTCAAAAGAATTCGAATGGCACTCATAGCAAGAAACACTACTGTAATATGTAGCCCTGGTTGCCTTTTTTGTTTTGAGTGTGTTTGAAATTTTTTTGAGATACCAAATAAAGTGCAATTATAAAGTACTTAGCAGCAAATAAATAACTCAGAAAACTAATGAATCTCAGAAATATGAGGCTGCAAAATTCTAGAATATATTTCTGATCTGTTTTTACATATTTTCTCAAAGGTAAGAGCAACCCAAATCATAAACTAAATCCAACATACCCACAAAATGCAGCCAGAAAATAACTGGAGCTGCTCACAAAATATGCATTCTGGAGATGCCAAAATGCTCCCAAAATGGATGGCTAGGTGCAATAAGCCTGAACAGCAATCAAAGACTCCACAATATGCAGAAATAACTCTCCTAAACCACGAGTTGGATGCCTTATGCCCAATCCAAGAAGAGTACAGATTGCATAGAATGTTACGACCAGCCTAGAAGAGAGTACGGACAATAAAGACATACAAATGAGCAATGAAAACCCTCCCCAATCTCCTCAAATCGGTCTCTGTCAATCAGATTTACAATGAGCTTTACCAAAACTAAAATATGGACTCCACAATATGCCTAGTTGTGATCTCTGAAGTGAAATCACCAAGAAATTCTCCAGATTATATCTCTCAATAACATGCATAATGTTGTTTGCATGGTTTCCATCCTCACAAACCAAAGAAGAGCAATCCCCCTCCAGAATAAATAACAATAGCAAATATCAAACTTAGCATGAATGATATGAACTCCCAAAGATGTCTTTTATAGTCTCCCCCAAGAGGTTCGACCCCTTTCTCCTTGCACACTTTATTTAATAAAAATCACCCTTTTTAATATTTAAAATAAATTAATTTTTCACTTTATAATTGGCCCTTTATAGTCCTTTATTAATAAATTAAAATAACGATAAAGTTAAATCTTTATTTTAACTTTATTAATTAATAACTTATCGTTATTTTATTTAAAACCACCAAACTATATAAAATGTTGAGATAGTCATCAAAACTAAACCCACTAGCAATACTAAAAACAATAACCCTGCTAGAACACCCATTTAGTGCTCAAAATTGACTTACTAAGTATTGGAAGACTAACCCAAAATCACTCCAGAAAAGGGCATTATGCTCATAACAAGGATGGGAGCTCAACTAACCATCAAATACAGTCAAGCTGCTAGATAAACTACCTCCAAGGTTCCCTAACCCTAACTCAACCTACAGGATCCAACTGGATAGACTAAAGGTCCCCCAACACAACCGGTTAGGAAGCCGAAGGGGACATTACAATTACAAGGTTGACACAAAATGTAAAGGGCTAGTGTTTGAAGATTTAGGGTATTTGCACCCTGTTGTGCGTTGCACACACTCCCTGTCGCCGACAGGGTCCCCATTCATTTTTTGGGGCCTTTCCGTCTTCACCCTGTTGAGTTCCGCACAGAGCCTCTCGCGTCCTTTCCAGCAAGCTTGGGATCGGTCTGTGAGATGATGATGTTGAGCGAAGGAGCCGGTGATTCCATTAGGTCAGTTGAACCCTCAGGCACAAATTCCAAGGGATTGTTCAAGCTCGTGAAATCGCCTTAAATAGGCGTGCGATGATAGAAACTGGCAAAATCCGTCAAGTAAAGGACAGCAAATCTGAAGGTCGCATAAGGACCCAAAGTCGCCAATTTTCGCATAAGAACGATGAGAGAGATTACATGATGTTTGTTTTTACAAGTTTGCGAGATTTGTATGAATGGCGATTCTCGCCAGCTGAAAGGCAAAAGAAGGGCAAAATCTTTAAAGTGCCTCAAAGTGAAAAGTTGACAAACTGGCCAGAAGGGCCAAAATTCGGACCTTAAGGCCGAAATGAGAGGAAAAGTGAAAAAGTTGACGAAATGGCCAAAAGGGCCGAAATTTCGGACTTTCAGGCGAAATATCAAAAAGGTGAAAACTTCGCAAAATGGCCAAAAGGGCCAAAATTCGAACCTTAAAGCCAAAATGAAAGAAAGAAACATTTGCAAAATGGCGAAAAGGGCTGAAATTTGGACCTTTAGGCCGAAATGCCAAAAAGAAGGAAGTTTGCAAATAACTAAAAAGGTCCGAAGCTCTCCAACAACACTTAAAATTGCGAAATTTTCAAAGCACTTGAAATCGCTAAAATTGACAAAGGGCGTAAAAAGTCCGAACTTAGCAAAAAAATCCCAAAGCACCGAAAATCGCGTAAGGAGTAAAAATGCAAAAGAATGGGAAGTTGACAAAGTGTCCCCAATCGCCGAAATTCGGAGTTTTGGGGTAAGTTGAAAGTTTTCTTTTCAGTTTGCAAACTCCTTGGAAACCCCGAAGTTCGCAATTTGGAGGAAAATCGCAAAGTTTTTTTTTTAAAAAAAGGCTTGCAAAACCACTATAAATGCCAAACTTAGGCGATAAACCAAGAAAGTGTGGAAAGCTAAAAACCTTGCGAAATGCTCTACAATAACGAAATTCGTGAAAGGGTATTTAAGTATAAAGTTTGAAAAACCTCTCCAAACCCCGAAATTCGCCAGAAGGGCGAAAATTGTCAAAGTTTTAAAAATTGGCAAACTTGTCAAAAACACCGAAGTTTTGCAAACCACACGCAACTCCCAAAAATTGAGATTTCTTCGGAGGTTGCGAGCTTGGCAAAGGGGGTCAAAGTGCCGCAGTTTTCAAAATCCCCATCGTGTTATAAAATAGAAATGCCGAAGTTTAACAAAACACCTCAGAATGCCGAAAGTTGCAATTTAGGGTAAATACGAAAGACGGTTTAAAGTTTTAAATGGTTTTCAAACTCTCCGATTCACCTAAGTTTGCCATCCGCAGCCCCTTTTCAAAATCACGTTTCAACTAGGTTACCCAGGTCAAAATCACTAAAATCGCCCAAGGTAAATTGCTAAGTCTGTATAAAAGATTGCAAATTCTTTTCAAACTATAGGCGTGAAAATTTGAATTAGAAAAGTTGACCATTGAAATTCAAAAATTGCAAAACTCTCCCATCCGTTCTTGCAAGGCAAATCGTGCAATTTATCCCCATTCATTTTCACCAGGTAAGTGTGCTTTACCTCTCTCAATCGTCTGAAGTATTTGTAAATTGGATAGATGTGTGTGCAGGGAAATTGATTAAAATGCTTAAATCTTGAGAATCGCATCTTTCCGTTTATAAGGCGTCATGCAAAGCAATCGAAATCAGAATTTACTCCTAAGATTTAACCAAGAATTGCATATTAAAACTTAAAAAAAAATTCTCAAGCTTTGTCCATTTTTGAAAATTGATCCTGAAAATACCTAAGTATAAATCCACAGTCGAAAGCTTCATGAATACTTATGTTTAAATCAATCAAGCTTTTAGCTACCAATATCATGCTATTCTTTCAATTCAATTTTTGAATTAATCCTAGTATACTGGTATGTCCTGTGTCTAACCCGCTTTACTTCCTTTTATCGCCTCGTAATCCGTGTCCGACTGTGCAAGATAAATGCCTAAATCAGCGGTAGAATCATCAAAGACGCCTGCTACAGTCGAGACATCGCGAGCATCCAAATCAGATATCCCTCGCAGAGTCGAAAGGATGAAGTACCAGTATCAAAGAGGGGGATTGAGGGAGTCAAAAGTTCAAAGTGTCTGGGACAATGTCGGTGATACTGACCTAGGCCATATCGATATCCAAGATTTCAGGAGCCGAGTCTTCTCCCCTAATGCCTACGGCAGGCCTAGACAGATGATGGAAAGTGGCATCGCCCAAGCAGCGGGATTTCCCCCAGAAGTGCAAAACTATGAGTTAGTAGTGGAGGCTGCCCGGCATTACCAACCAGAGTCTAGATTGGTGCTCCTCAAGGACATGGTCCTTGCTAATTTCACTCCTGAAGCCATTCGCAACGCATTCGACATTCCCTTCCCAAACAATCCCACGGCCACGACTATAGATGAAGCGCAGGGGGCATATGATATGAATCCTGCCAGATGCAGAACACTGATCAATGAAGAGTGGTACAAGGAGAGAAGACCTTCAAGCGTCATAATTGGGAAAAAGACCCCAAGAAGTGACTTTCACAATGAGCATGGAGACATGGTCACATTGCTCAGCAGGGTTATGGGACTTCCCAAATCCAACTACTTTGAATAGTGGATGTTTTATTTCACAGAGCAAGTCTTCGCTGGGAAGTTCAAGTTTGACTGGGCCCAGATTATAAGCGACAACATCCACACTCAGCTAATTGAACTCGAGACAAAGAAGTACTTCACTATGACCTCCTATTTGGTCTATATGTTTGCCAGGAACCAGCCACTGCCAGGTTTAATAATGAAAGGTGAAATTGGGAATAGACCTGATCAAGTAAAAGTATATGATTGTTACCCACAGCTTCACTATCAGGATATAGTTCAGAGGGAAAAGAAGAGCCCGGCTTATGCAATTGGCCAATATAAGCGCGTCAACGACGCCTTCACAATGCACTTGGTCAGGCTTATGCAGGGAGGATTACACATAAGGCTCTCAAAGCAAGCTACCATTCTAGTACAAAGGTACGGAGCCTGGTTCATCCAGTTCCCAAGGTTCTCCTATATCCGGATAGCTGGCTTTGATGGTGCCCCTCTCCGGCTTCCACGGTACCCAACCGACAAGATAGTTCTTATGGAGGTCGCAAGGCAGTCATGTCCGGCCGGCCGCTTACTCAAAGACAGCAAGCAGGTTGGATTCGCATTCCCCATGATTATAGGCAACCAAGATGTCCATCTAAAGACCCCATCCCAGGCGGAGGAATCCTTCGCAGAGTTGGCCTCCTATGGCCTACAGGAGCATTTTCCAAGGAAGTGCTTCGATCACGACAATCTGGCAAAGAGAGCCTATGGCAGGCGGTATAGAGCAAAGGAATCAGTTGAAGATTATTGGAAAAACTGCTCTGATGACTATGAGGTCCGGAGGCATGAATATTCAAGGCTGAGTGTGCAGCAAATGCGACTCTATGAATATCGTCGGGTCCCAGATCAACTTCCAGATTCAGGAAATTGTCTGCAGGTCCGCGAATTTGAGGCAGTAAGGCATCTTTTACCAGGCGTTGATTGGTCGCAAGACCCAATCACTAATTTTGAAGCAGTCATGGCAGCCCCAGGAAGATATACAGACCAATGGTTGCATCAACAGATTGAGCGACTAATTCATGAAGGAGTCCAGTTCACTTACCACTTAATGGGTAGCCTTAATTCTCAGTCCTCTGAAGATGAGGGAACTTCCAGTGCACCTAGGAAAGAAATTGAAAAGCCCAAGAAAAGGAAGAAGGCTAAAGCCAGCAGAGGAACTCGGACATCCAAGAGAACAAGAAGGGAGAAGATTCCCATTAGGAGACCAAAGGTCACTTCATCGTCAAAGGACCCAAGTTCGTCCGACGATGTAGTAGAACTAGACTATATACCTGCTCCGCCTTCCCAGAGTGACATTGATGCATTTGGAGTTGATGACCCTCCCGCACCCAACATGCTAGACACCAAGCTAAGAGCTATTGAATCAGCCAAGCCAGGTAACCAAATTGAGGAAGGAGAAATTCCATCCATCCAGGGGATTGAAGTGCATGAACCCACCCAACAGAGCCGCCATGAATTGCCGCTCCATAATACTACCAAAGATGACTCTACCGTTGAACGAGAGCAAAGAACAGAGGAGACCCGCGAGCTCGGAAAGACTGAAGAGCAACCATCACGCGAAGACACCAGACAATTGTTCAGTGAAGTGGGAGAAAACTCTGCTGCAAGCAAGGAACTCGACACCTCCACTCCTCCTGTAACCGAGCAATTGCAAATTTGTGATGAGGCGGCTGAAAACATCAAAGAACAGAGTGCAAACTTAACCATAGCATCAGCCCAGGCTGTACCTCAAGAATGGTTAATTGCCCGAGCTCAGCATGAAGAATGACACAAAGGCCACCATTAACAAAGAGCAAGAGACATGCAAAGAAATTCTGAGAAACACAAGGGACCTTGGTGGAGTAATCCTCCGATCCATGATTTTGGGTTGGCAAAATACTCTGTCCGATCCCATAATCCATCTAGACTGGGAGGATAGATTAAAAATAGACAAGGACGCCTACTCTACAGAGGACCTAGATTTTGCTAGTAAATTACACTCTGATATCTTGAGTTTTGAGGCTAATCGATCCAATTGGTAGGACGGTTTGAAACACATAGATCATTATCTGGAGAGCATGCAGTATAAAATTCATCATCCCCCTATGCATTAGTTCAGTTTGCTATTCCAGTTGTGCATCAGGTTCCAGAGGTATGTTCGCGAGGAACGTGCAGCAGGTCGAGACCTCTGGCAACAATATTTGCATGGAGAGGATCAATTCTTGGTAAAAGGATATGAAACTGGAAAAGAAAAAGTGCTTTCTTAAAAGTGCTTTTTTCCTTTTAAATCTTGAAAAGTGCACTTTTTGGCCAAAGGGTCATGTTTGACTTCCAAGTCAACTAAATGTAAAACTTTATGTGTATGCACCTTTTTGGTTTATTTTGGATAAGTCATAGTTTTAAAACTCGCAAACTCGCCGTGGACTCGCCACGGACTCACGAGTCCTTGGGAGCCGCAAGTCGACTCGCAAGGCGAGTCCAGGCAAGTCCCTGCGAAAGACTCGCGAGTCTTTCGCAGGGACTCGCGGGCCCAAAAAAATACGCTCGTAAAGGGTAAAAACAGAGTTTTTTTTTTATTTCTCACTTCATTTTGGTTTTTCTTTGGTTATAGCAGGTTAGAAGGGTTTGGAGGAGTAGAGGGAAGAAGGAAAAATCAGCAAGAGAGATCTAGGTAAGGATTTTTTCTCTCTTTTTTTTTCATTTGAATCATTTCAATGTTTTGAAACTCAAAAAAATCTTGAAAAACAAGGAGATATGCTGCCAAATTTTTTTCTATTTTCTTTCCTAAGTTATTTCCTCATTTTTTTTTCTTGTTTTTGAATGCTATTTTTCCCAAATGATTCATTGTCATTTTTTTTGTTGATTTTCCATAAAACCCTGCTGATTGTTTTTTTTCATGTTAAATCAGCAATGGCAAGTTCAACTCCAAGGGCAACCCTAAGGTCAGGAAGACAAAGAGATAAAGCATGGAAATATGGGATTGCAAGAAGCAAAAAAGGGGAGGTCACTTGCACCGAATGTACAAAATGTATGACTGGTGGAATCAATAGATTAAAATACCACCTTGCACAAACACCTGGATATGGTGTGGAGGCATGCCCCAAATCAACTCCTGAAATTATTAGAGAGATGATGGCCATTCTTGCTGAGAATGATATGCATAAGGAAGAAAGGCAAAAAACAAGAGAATCCATGGCAGCTGCAATGAATCCCACATTGTCCACTTCGGGTCCCATTGGTCACACTTGGGGTCGTCAGTCACTTTCATCTTTTGGTGACAATGAGGGTGAGGCTAGTGGCACTCCTGATAGATCAGACCCTAATTTTTTTGTACCACGCAATGTTCCAGGTGCACAACCTTCACTTGAAGGTACAAGATGGAATAAAGAGAAGCATGAACAAGCATGGATAGCAGCTTCAAACTTTTGGTTTTACAATAATCTATCTTTCAATGCAGCAAACAATGTGTATTGGGAAGGTTTTGTTAATGCAGTAACAGTTGCGGGTAAGGGGTTTAAGGCCCCAACAGGTCATGACTTCAGTGGGCCATTGCTAGAGAAAGCTGTGCAAAATACACAAGGTGTGGTTGATGATCAGAAAAGGTATTGGAAGAGAAAAGGATGCAGCATTTTATCTGATGGATGGACAGATGGACGGAATAGGACTCTTCTCAACTTCTTGGTGGCTTCAAATGGTGCAATGGCATTCATAAAGTCTGTTGATGCCTCAAATGAAATAAAAAATGCAAAGACTTTGTGTAATCTGTTGGATGGTGTGGTTCAGGAAGTTGGAGTTGAGAATGTTGTCCAAATTATCACGGACAACGCAGCTGCATATGTATCTGCAAGTAGAATGCTTATGGAGAGGCATCCTTCGATTACATGGAGTCCTTGTGCTACACATTGCTTGGACTTGGTGCTAGAGGACATTAGGAAGATTGGATGGGTGAAGAAGGTGGTTGAAGATGCAAGAAGTGTCACCAAATTCATCTACAACCATACTTGGGTGCTTGCTTTGATGAGAAAACACACAAATGGCAAGAACCTTGTGCGACCTGGAGTGACACGATTTGCTAGCCACTTCATCACTTTGCAGAGCATTCTTATTGCCATTCCTCATCTTAAGCAGAGGTTTGTGTCAAATGGTTGGTTGGGGTCTGCATACTCCAAAAGACCTGAAGTAGAGAAGATTGTGAGCATTGTTTTTGATGAAGGGTTCAATAAAAGTGGAGAGGAGTTGACTACGGTAAGTAACAAATACAAAAGTAAAGTTTATACAATCTTGTCTATTTGCTGATTTTATTTTTTAGGGGTTGATTTTGTATTAATTTAAAATTTGTTTTCATTTTTTTAGGTGACAAAACCTTTGGTAAGGGTTCTTCATATGGTGGATGGAGAGGGCATGCCAATGGGTTTCATTTATGAGGCCATGGATAGGGCCAAAGAGGCCATTTCACATTACTATCGTGGAAATACAAGAAAATGTGAAATCCTTTAGCGCATCATTGATCGTAGGTGGACAAACCAACTCCACCAATCGATACATGCCTTCGCCTACTTTTTGAACCCGAAATTCTACTTCTCTGATTCATTTAGGGCTGATGAGGAGGTCATGGCAGGTGTTATTACATGCATTGATAAGATGAAACTTGATCCTGAGTTGAGAGACAAGGTTCTTGATGAGTTGGAGGTGAGATTTGACACTTGCAATTGCTCTATCTTTATTTATGAATTCGGAAATGTTCATTATTGAATTTGAGTTTGACACTTTGACTATCTATTTCTGAATTTGGAAATGTTCATTGTTCAAGATCTACAAAAGTGCAGAGGGGAGACTCTTCTCATCACAACTAGCAATTGATAGGAGAGGAAAACAACAACCAGGTAAAAAATTTAGTAACTTAGTTCAATAGTGCAAGAAAAAACCTACAAACTTGATTGTTACATTTTTTTCTCAATTCTAATATTTCTAAATGTTTTTTGTAGATTTATGGTGGGAGAATTATGGTGCTAGCACGCCTAATCTTCAAAAGATAGCTATCCGTGTTTTGTCTCAGCCATGCAGTGCTTCTGGGTGTGAACGAAATTGGAGTGTATTTGAGAGCATTCACACAAAGAAGAGAAATAGATTGTCACAAAAGCGGCTCAATGATCTAGTATTTGTTCGGTACAACCTTCGCCTTTGAGTTAGACAGGTGGAGGGTGTTTCACATGAGGCCATTGACTTGGATGAAATTGATCCATATGGTGATTGGACCATGAATGAACAAAATGATGGTGACGATGTCCTCCTTACCGAAGAAGAAATTGCAGAAATAGAGAGAGGAGCAGCACAAGATGCAGAAGGAGCAAGATTGGATGAAATGGAGGATGAAGATGAGGACGAAGATGAGGACGATGATGAGGACGATGATGAGGACTTTGACTTTGAAGAAGAATCATCTCACCATTTAGATACCACAACACCCACTACTACTACTTCTAGCTCAAGGCCTGAAAAATTGAGCTATATTAGGAAAAATACAAAGAGGAAGATGTAGTCTTCTCTTTGGTTTGTTCATTCACATTGTTGTTTTTCACATTTGGAGTTGGACTTGGACATATCATTATATGTAATTTTGTGAACATTTATATACTTCTGCTGCCAGCCTGCCATTATAGTATTATACATTTTAGAGTTGAAACTTGAAACTTGAATATGCTGCCATGAATGATGAAATTTCAAATATTGCGTGTTTGTAGATCATATGACATGTGTAATGTTTCAATTATGGCACTTATGTTCTCTAAATGCATTAATTTCTTTATGTTTTTTTTGTAAAACTACGGTTTTTCTTTTTGCCGAGTCTTTCGCGAGTCTTTCACAAGTCCGAGTCCGAGTCCAAATTTTTGGCTTGCCGAGTCTGAGGCGAGTCCGAAATTTTCAACTATGGGATAAGTTCTAATTATCCTTTTTTGGGTAGTTATTGCTCCTTTTGGGGTAGTTGCTGATATTTACCCTCCATTTATGGGTATGGGTACTCTTTTGTAAGGATGAATCTGGGCCATTTGTTTAGATTAAATCTTGGCCATTCATCCATTTTTGAAGCCTATTTAAGGGACTGGTTTTCCCTCATTTTGTAAGAAGTTCTTGGATTGTTGCTGAAGCTCTAGCGAAATTTACAGGATTTAATGCAAAGTTAAGACTGTTTCAAGTTTCCTTGTGAGTGCATGGTCTCCTTCTTCATTAATCTAGAATTTTCAGTTATGTTTCTTTCCTTTATATAGCATTTTCTAAGTGAACATCTGAGAGAATCCTCGCTGTTCATACCATTAGGGAATGGCTGATTGTCTTTCCTTCTACATGGTTAATCTGAACCTTTCATATGCTTAGTTCGGTTATTGAATGCTCACTGCATGAATGTCAAAGTTCTAATGTTGTGTTTAATAGCATGAAAATTCAATTTTCCCTTGAAGATCGCACTAGATTGATGCAGATATTGTGCTTAAATGGCTGGTAATGCTTAATCTAGTTATTTGGAGGTGTCTGTCTGTTTACTGAATCTGCTATCTTAGTTAAAATTTATATTTTCTGTATCTCTCTCCCTCTCTCTATCCCTCTTTTATTCCCTTTTTTTACCAATAGAATCTGCAGTCCTGCTGAGAACAGTATCAACCCAACTTAAACCATTTGATAAGCAAGACTATTAAAGTTCTAGGGAACTCATCCAGCAATTGCCTATTTCACCGTAAGTCCCCTTGTGTTTCCAGCAAAAACACATCAAACCACTGAGTAATCTCGCAGTCAAGACCTGACAAACGAAACGTTGAGGTTGTCCCCTTTGATCAAACGTAAGAAATAGCATTAAGGATTTCATTATCTCAAGAGAGGATAGGATACTCAGCGAGTTCATTCTATTCTGCGTTGGCCGTATGGAGTTTGCAGCAATGCGATTTTAGACACGTCAACACACCCCAATATACCTTACAAAATAAGATATTGAAGAGTAAGTAACCACGCCATATTTTATCAACTATTGTAAATTTGAAATTTGTAACTTGTAAGATGCACGTAAAGACTCCAATTTTCATTATTTGGTAATTGAGTGGTTCTTCCTTGGATAGCTAGTCTCAAAGAAAATATCTTTTCCCTACCAATCTTGTAATTTTACAATTCCTATTCTCACCTCATCCTTGGGTGTCATCCTCCCAATGCATTTTGTGAGGCTCTCCATAACCTTTCGATTAGGATCTACAAATCTATCTATATAGAAATAAAATAGGAGTGAGAAAATACTTCGTTGCATGAATGGGTTGGTGAAGTTGATTGTTCCACCTTCGATCAAGATCTCACAAATGGGATCAAATTTAAGTTTCTCCCCCTTGTAATTGATTCGGATGGACTCTTTAGCCCTATCCATGGCCTCATAGATGTACCTCATTTGATTTTAATCCTCATCTACCAAGCATAAAACTCTAACCAAGGGCTCCAGCACCTAAAAATACGAACAAATTAAAGTTACAAATTTATAATGAAAGTAAATACTTTTCAAATTTAAAAATAAAAGATTCAATTTTAATTTTAAATCAGAGTGTTGAGCTTACCATGATGATCACTATAGCTCTCTATGCAAAGAGATTATCAAAGTTTATCCGTGTGATCCTCTCTCCTTCACTCTTCTTTGAATATGATGAATCTAGCCATGCTCGACTCACAAACATTTCTTTTAGCAAACCTCGTAACACCCAATTGCACTAACTCCACTAACTCTTTCTTTTTAATGTGATGTTTCATCAAACTAAGAACCCAAGGGTGATTGCAAAAAACTTTTGTTATATTTCTTACATCTTCTACAACTAGTCTCATTGAATCAAATTTCACTTACATCGTCCAAAAGAAAGTCAAGGCAATGTGTTACGCAAGAGGCCCAAAAGAGTGATGGATGCCTCTCCTAGAGAAATCTCTCAATCACCACATATGTTGTTTCATTGTTAGTTATAATCTACACTATATTGTTTATGCCCACATCTAAGACATCTTCCTCCAATATTAGACTCAAATTTTCTTCATTTTTTACTTTTTCAGAGGAATTAACAAACTTAAAAAAAATTACCTCACCATTTGAAGTTATCAAAAAGTTGATAAGGATGTGGTTCTTTACATTCATCCACACATCTAAAAGAATAATGCAACCATACTTTCACAATTGTTTCTCTTGTTCGTCTTCAACTTTGTGTCTTCAACTACATCCATGAGAAACTTTCCACTTGAGTTTTCGAGAGGGTACCTTATAGCCTTTTCTTGCGACTGTCAATGTAGTTACCGAATTCTCCAAATCCCAGCTATTCACCACATTGAAGGGAAGGTTGTTGAAAAACCAAAATATGCCACATGCCTTACCTATTTTTTAATACACCTCCTTGACTATATCATATATCTTCCAATGACAACTATGCTCAAGGTATGTTTTTGGGAACAAAAAAGCCATGTTCTGTCCATGTAGCCACTCTACACAAAGTAGATTAGGTGGATGTCAATATGCTTCGTATGCATGGACCATAGCCCACTATGCCTTTGAAGGTCATATCTTCATTTCTTTTTTCTTGCAATTTAGGACCATAACCACTAGCTATGAATGTTGTTATCGCTACTCTTGTCTTCTCCCTCTATAGTTTTTTCTCTTCCATCAATGCAAGGTGTGCATTCATATCTCATCAATCGCTTTTGTAAAGAGTAATGTCTTTTGAAACAATTAATGCATCCATGATATAAGTTCTAGCATCTTATGCAAATGATCATCCTAGGTGTTGATCTTTGTAAAACATATTTCCAAGTGAGTCAATGGCTCCAAGGGGATGAATTCTAATAACTGGTATCAACTAAGCTAAACCTAAGACTAATGCAAAGTGGGAGTTTGATCAAAAGTGTAACATCTAAGTTATTTTGTTTTTGTTTTTAGGCCAATAATAATCATCCACAAACAGATAACCCATTAAGGTTAGAAAGCTAAAACTGAAAACTTGCTAGAAAATGCAACCCTTCCACTTTCTGATCACCAAGTGCCCAATGTGGGAAGGTGAGAGCATATGGTGTTGAGGGGATCGTTAGCTTCAAATAACTGGAAATAATACAATGCTTGGGCGGCAAGCCAGCCCCTTCCGCTTGTCCAGCAGGAATGCAAGAAACTTGGCGGTGAACAAGCCAAGAGAAACATACAAAGGCACAAATCACTCAACCTCGGCATTTCAACGAGAGGACTGAAATTACAAAACAATCTCAACTCAACCACTTATGTAGCGAGAGGACCATTACAATCAGACATCACTCGACCACTTATGCAGTGGGAGGATTGAATTACAGTTTACTTGAAAATAGGCGGCAAGCCAACCTCTTCCACTTTTCAGCGAGGTGAGAGTTACAAGCCAGAATTGGTTAGTAGTACTGCTACTTAACCTTACAATAATCAAGATAATGTGAGAAGAGAGTAATGCTGAACATCCAAATAAGAAACATGAAATTTTTGCTAACATCAAAAATCTGCAGGCTGGAATTACAAAACCAACAGCCTATGGATTCACTAAAACACTCATAACTCTCTCATTACTCACCCAATTCACCCCAAATCTGTTCTAAACAATTGCTATACTAGCTACAATGAAAAAAAACCCAAAGAAAGCTATCGAAACCCACATATTTATTTTGCACGCTTCCCAATGCATTCACTAAACCCAATGCCTAACCTGGGAAGTTCAATTTACAATATAAAAATCGACACTCAAAATAAGATGCTAAAAACTTACAAGATGCATCACCAGTGGTAGGAAGGATGGATGAGCCAGTACCCAGAATGATGGAATCGCCTTGCCAAGAGGTATGAGCAAAACACACTTTCAGCAGTCCCGCGACCAGCAACCAGAAAACACTCCACAATCTGCAACTCACTCACCAATAGCACTGGGAATACATGGACACAGCTAGGTACTATCTTGCAAGTACGAAACTGAGACTTAGCTAGGAAGCCACACTTCGAAGCTCAGATTTTCAATCACCAATTCAGCAGCATAGCGATGCAAATTCATTTGATAACCAAAATGGGAGCCCAAGGCTCTTATTTATAACTTCTAACTCCCCAAAACCAAATGCAAATGCTTACAAATTCACCCAAATTCAACTTCATTTGCATTTGCTTTATCATGTGGACCCAAGGATGGCGCCCAAAACATAAGTCAAGGAATTACGCCAAAAAGCACAAAACCACGATTTTGACTTAGCAACATTTGAGGTGAATAAAATAGCATCTCCATTATAAATTTGGCGTCTATTTCTAGACATAAAATTTGCCTAGCACTTAGGAGATATTATACGCCATTTCCAAAGCCAATAAATCAGTAGTAAAAATAATCAAATTAATTAAATATTAAACCTTAGGATAAAGAAATAATATTTAATTATATCACTTATGACTCCAATACTAATTATTGTCAAAACCAGCATGAAGCTAAGCCAGGAAGACCACTGAACTACTGCAAGATCAAGACCCTGTCCACTGCCAAAAATAGAAATATGCCATACTGCCACTTATTAAAAATAGTAAGTCATGAACTACTACTCCGAAAAGCATGATCTTCGCACCAAGTGACAGAGCATGGAGAGCTCAGTAGGACAGTATCACCAAAACGGCCAACCCCTGACTTACTAAAAATAGTAAGTTCTCGCCTCATCAATGCTTGACCCTCATTCTTCATGCCACCTAGCCTACGGGTCTCAGGAATAGGCTAATGGACCACTGGAAGGACATCAACGAGAAGGGGACATTACAATCGCCCTCCCCAAAATTGCTTGTCCTCAAGCAACTGTAAGGCTGGATGCAATAAAATCTCCTCATTTTCCCACGTAGCATCCTCTGCTGGTAAAATTTTTCATTTGATCAAGTATTCACTGATCACTCTTCTCCTCAAAGATCGTTCCCTGAAATCAAAGATAGCTTCAGGAACCAAAACCAACTCTCCCTCCTCATCAAGCGAAGGTAACTCAGCTGAAGCAACAACATTATGTCCCAAGGCCTTCTTAAGGCGAAACACATGAAATACATTATGGTTCCTGCTGCTTGCTAGTAATTCCAACTCATATGCCACTTCTCCAATCCTCATGTTGACTCTGAAAGGCCCATAGAATCGTGGCTTCAATTTCTCAACCCCACTCTTAAGAGTAGATTGTCTGTAAGGCTGGAGCCTCAAGTATACCATGTCGCCCACCTCAAAGGTGCGCTCAATTCGCTGTTGATCAGCATACAACTTCCGTTGATTATATGCATGCTGGTGATTGTCCCTCAGAATCCTCAGAATATGTAATATCCCAATTATTTTTATTTTTATTTTTAAGGCCAACAATAACATCAACAAGAATTAACTCGTTAAGGTTAGAAATCATAAACTTAAAGCATGCTGGGAAAGTAACCCTTGCACTTTCTGATCACCAAGTGCCCAATGTGAGAAGGTGAGAGCATATGGTATTGAGGGGATCATTAGCTTTAAGAAACTGAAATACAATGCAAAGCTTGGGCGGCAAGCTAGCCCCTTCAGCTTATCTAGCGGGGAAACAAAGAAACTTGGCGGTAAACCAACCAAGTGAGATACACAAAATAAGAATCACTCAACCGCAATATTTCAGCGGGAGGACTGCAATTACATAACAACCTCAACTCGACCGTTTATGCAACAGGAGGACCATTACACATAACCATCACTCAACCACTTATGCAGTGGGAGGACTGAAAATTACAAAGTTGCTTGATATTAGGAGGCAAGCCAGCCTCTTCCACTTTTTCAGTGGGATGAGAGTTACAAACAGAACTAGTTAGTAGTACTACTACTTAACCTTACATTAATAGAGATAAGATGAGAGAAATGCAGATTATAACACTAAGAACAATGAATTTCTGCTATATCCAATCTGCAGGCTGGAATTACAAATCAGCAGCCTATGAAAATGCTAAAAAGCTCATAACTCCCTCAATATACATCCAAATCAATTCAAACCAGTCCCAATACCACAATATTTCACTTGCAACAACAACCAATCAAAGCCACAGCCCAAACAACCCCTTATTAATTTTGCACACATCCCAATGCAAAACAAAAAACCCACGCTATACCTAGGAATTTCGATTTAGCATAGCAAATTCAAAACTCAAACAAACATGCTATAAACTCACAAAGTTTATCGCCAGTGCTGGGAAGGAAGAAGGAGATGATACCCATAATCATCAGTCGCTTCAACAAAGAGGTATGATCGAAAAAGTACTTCAGCCACAGGCAAACCAGCAAGTCTCCAGAATCACTTCAACGCCAAAAATGTCTAAGACCAACTCTGAGAATGTAGTAGAATACAGCACGCAGCTAGGTACTATATTTCAAGTATGAAACTGAGAAGCACTACGGAGATGAACTCCGAAGCCTCAAGTTCTGTCACCAAACCGGCAACATAACATTACAATTTTTCAAGATGATGCAAATGGGAGCCCCAGGCTCTTATTTATAACTTTTCACCATCAAACCCAAATGCAATTTCCTTCAAACTCAACTCCTTTCATTTGCATTTCATTTCACCACATGTGGACCCCAAGTGTAGCGCCATTTCCCACAAGTCAAACTTCACGCCCAAGGCATGGACCCACGTTAAACACTTTGGCAAATATTAGAGATGTAATAAAAATAATATTAGTCTAAGTGATTTCGACATCCCTTATTACACATGAATTTCGCCAAACTTAGGAGATAACAGACATTAATCCCAAATTCCATAAATCAGTAGCAATTAATCAGATTAATTAAATATTAAACCTTAGGATAAGGAATTAATATTTAATTGCATTACATATGACTCCCGTACTGATTACTGTCAAAACTAGGATGAAACTGAGCCAGGAAGGCAACTGAACTGCTGCAGGATCAGGGACCTGTCCACTACCTGAAATAGAATTATGACATACTGCCACTTACTAAAAATAGTAAGTCAAGAACTAATGCTCTGAAAAGCATGATCTTCGCGCCCAGTGACAGAGCATGGAGAGCTCAGCAGGACAGTGTCATCAAAATAGTGATTCCCTGACTTACTAAAAATATTAAGTCCTCGCTTCATCAATGTTGGACCCTCATTCTTCATTCCACCTAGCCTACGGGTCTCAGGAATAGGCTAATGGACCACTGGAAGGTCATCAATGAGAAGGGGACATTACAGAATATCTTGACTTTGTTGCATCATATCCTTTGCTTAAGGGGTCCTGCTATCACCAAATACCAAGTCCGCGAAGCTAGGAGCTTCATAACCATATTGAGCCATGAATTGTGACATCCGAATGGACATGTGATAGGAGTTGTAGCAATACTCTCCTAGGTGAAGCCATCTCACCCATTTTTTCTGCTGCTCTGAGACCTAGTTTCTAAGATAACCTTCCAACCACTTATTCACTATCTAGGTCTGCCCATTAGTTTGGTGGTGATAATTGGTGCTTGGAGTGAGCACAGTACCACATAATCTGAAAATCTCCTGCCAGAAAGCACTTACGAACTTGCTGTCCCTATCACCCACAATGTTCTTCGATAACCCATGTAATCTGAACACCTCCCGTAAGAACACTTCAGCAACTTGAGCTACTGTAAAAGAACTGGTGATGGCAAAGAAATGAGCAAACTTTGTGAGTTTGTCCACCAACACATAGATATTGTCCTTCCCTTGAGCTCGAGGCAACCCAGTGATGAAGTCCATGGAAATACTTTCCCATTTTTGACCGAGAACAGGCAAGGGTTGTAACAAACCAGCTGGCAAAATGTGCTCATCTTTGTTTCTCTGACATGTATGGCACTCCTTAATGTACTTCAAAACATCATTTTTAAGTCCCTTCCAACAAAATCTCTCTCAGATCTGCCTGTATGTTTTGAAATAACCTTGGTGACCAGCGAGGGGGATGTCATGGAAAGTTTCAAAATCTTCTCTTTTAGCTTAGATTCAACCACTATGAAGACCCTTCCTTTGTACAGTTTCAACCCTTAACCAATTTGTACCTTTCATCATGAAAAGTACCTTCTATAATGCTGGTTGCAAACTGATTTTTGGCATAATTAGCAAGCAACAACTCCCTCCAATCAGCAGTAAGCTCGCATAGTGAGCTTAAATGGGGTCTTTTGGATAAGGCATCAGCTACAACATTGTTTTTTCCCTTAACATACTCAATATCGAAATCGTAAGCCTACAGCTTACTCACCCACTTCTGTTGTCTTTCATTCAAATCTTTCTGATGCATGAAATGTTTAAGACTATTATGATCAGTCTTAACAATGAACTTACTCCCCACCAGATACTGCTTGAACTTCGCAAGGGCATGCATTATGGCAAGCATTTCCTTGTCACAAATCGAAGACAGCCTTTCGGGTCCTCTCAACTTCCTGCTCTCCAAGACTATAGGATGCTTATCCTGCATGAGGATTGCACCAACACCTTCTCCAGATGCATCACACTGTAGCTCAAAAGGTTTGGTGAAATCAGGCAAAGCCAAAACATGGTAGGAACTCATGATCCCCTTAAACCGCTCAAACACTGTCTATGCCTTTTCTGACCATTCAAAAGCTCTTTTTTTCGTAAGATTTGTGAGGGGGGCAGCCAACTAAGAATATCCCTTCACAAACCTCCAATAAAACCCACACAAACCCAAAAATCCCTTCAAATGTGTTATGTTTTTAGGAGGAGGCCAATAAATGATGGCTCTAATCTTTTCAGGGTCCACCTTCACACCACCTGCACTGATAATGTGACCAAAGTAGAGCAACTCTTCCATCCCAAACTCACGTTTGGACTCCTTGGCAAACAGGGATTCGGATTCTAATATGCTTAGCACCTCATCCAAGTGTTGTAAATGTTCTTTCCAAGATTTATTGAATATGAGTATGTCATCAAAGAATATCAAAACAAACTTCCTTAGCTGTTCTTGGAAGATTTTGTTCATACATGACTGAAAAGTAGGTGCATTAGTCAAGCCAAAGGGCATGACTAGGAACTCAAAATGCCCAAAGTGGCATCTGAAAGCGGTCTTCTCCACATCTGAAGCTCTCATTCTAATCTAATGATACCCTGACTTGAGGTCAATCTTAGAGAAGAACACTGCACCATGTAGCTCATTAATGAGCTCATCGAGCCTCGAGATAGGATACCGATTCTTGATAGTTTTCTGATTCAGGGCTCTGTAATCCATGCACATGTGCATGGTCCCATCCTTCTTTCTCACCAAAACAATAGCCGAAGCAAAGGGGCTTTTGCTGGGACGTATGTAACCCATGTCAAGCAATTCCTGGATTGCTTTCTCAATCTCATCCTTCTTCTTCTTAGGATACCGGTAAGGGGTAGTCATAACTGGCTTAGCTCCTTCTTCAAACTCAATGATGTGTTCAGCACCTCTCAGGGGGTCTGCCAGGAGGTGGGTTTTCAAACACCTTACTTCTCTTAGTTATCAAGGCTTGAATGTCTTCAAGATAATTTCAATTTTCTTTTTGTGGTTCTAAGGGTATGACCATGACCTTACTTCTATCCGTGATCATTACTTGAATGTCTATGGAATAGCTGCCCTTGTCTACCAATGGATTTGAAGGCATTATCAAACACTCGGCTCCCGCTCCACCTGATTATGGCGGATCAGGCTTTCCATTCTTTTCAAAGATACAACTTTTAGTCCACCATGCGACATTCCTCTCAACACTACCTTCTTTCCTTCAGACATGAGTTTCAGCTCCATGGTTTGCAAGTTTAGTGTGATCTCACCAGGAGATCTCAGCCATTGAATCCTGAGGATTGCATCATCAGTCCCACCAATGCTAACCACAAAGAAATCATCTCTGATTTCATGATTTCCCAACTTCAGAGACATGTTGGAAATCATCTGGTTGTAGGATATAGTGGAGCCATCTGCTACCATGACTTTGAAGCCTTCAACTTCCTCTGCCACTAGTCCTCTCTTAGCAACAATCCTCTCATCAATGAAATTGTGTGTCGCTCCTATGTCAATGAGAGCAATGACACAATGCTCTCCAATCACAGCCCAAACTCTAAAGGACTCATTTTTGTGAATGCTCGAGAGTTGAGCAACCACTCCTCTATCTTCTGACCCAAATTTAGGCCCTTCAAGAGCCTCTTCATACTTGTTGTCCTCAACTTCAGTTTGCTGTTCTGAAATTTCAGAATCTAATCCATCCGCTAAAAAGCACTCCATCTGATGCAAATTGCCCTTTCTATGGCACTTATGTTCTGGGGCCCAAGGTTCTTTGCAAGAATAACAAAGATTCTTCCTCCAGAGCTCTTGACAGAGCTCATCATCCATACGCGGAGGGAACCTCTTGGTCTGATTTGTGAACTTCTTCTTATCCTTTCTGAAATGAAAAGGCTTGGACTGAATTTTATTGCTTGGGGCAGCCAACTCCATGCTCCGAGATTTCTTAATAGCTTCTGCCAAGGTGGGCGGATCAAATGCTTTAACCCAACCTTTCAAAGGTTCTTCAAGTCCTTCAATGAAAAGGGCAACTAACTACTTCTCAGAGATGCTACTTACCATAACTGACAGATTTTGGAATTCAGTTACGTAAGTGTCCAACGAACTTTGTTGCTTGAGTTGTGCAAGTTCTCTAAATTTCACCTCTGGATCCTTGGTGTCAAATCTCTCAATCAGCTTGTTGGTGAAATCAGCATAGGTGGTGATCAAGTTATGACCAAGGTGCCCAACCCATGTTACCACCATTCGTGGGCCACTCCATCCAAGTGCAAGGTAGCAAACTTGATGGCATCTTCTTCCGACATAGGCCTCAAGGACAAGTAATTGTCCAACTTTTGCACCCATGCTCTAGCTATGCTCTTAGTGCTTCCATCAAAGTGTGCTAAGGTCACTATTCCAAGAGCCTACTGATAATCTCTTGGGGCAGCAAACTTATAGTCATTCCTCCTTCCTCTCTTCATTTTCTGATTCATAAACTGATCCAGAGTTAGGATATCTCAGATCTCACCAGGGAGAGAAGCATACTCCATGTAGCTATTTCTTATTTCATCAGCTGTAGGTATTTTTGTTTCAGCTTGCTGTACTTCTCTTGGCAAAAATACAGGTTGTAAAGGTCTTGGGGCTGAACCTCCATTGTTGCTCTCGTTGTTACTCTCATTTCCATTGCCTATAGGAGCATTAGAAGTGTTGGCTTCCAGTCTATTGTTGGGTTGGTTAGGGGTCCCAACAATGTTCTGGTTAAGTTTGGTCAGCAGTAGAGACATCATGTCCATCATGGCATTGAATTGTCTCTCAGCCTTCTTATCAAGTGCCTCATTATGTTTTGTAGTCTTGTTTGCCATTGAATCAACTGAGTCTGAAGAATCTAAATCCTTCCCTTTGTTCCTCAGTACTTCTGAAAATGTGTCCTCTTCCGGAATCTGAAACTGTTGTCTCTTTTGTTCTCGGTTGTAGTATCTGACGTCTCTGTCACTCATGGAGACTTTTGAACCCACTGAAACTCATAGGCTGGCAGGAAAACCAGCCCTGATACCACTTTAATATCCCAGTTATTTTTTTTTTGTTTTTAGGCCAATAATAATCATCCACAAACAGATAACCCGTTAAGGTTAGAAAGCATAAACTGAAAACTTGCTGGAAAATGCAACCTTTCCACTTTCTGATCACCAAGTGCCCAATGTGAGAAGGTGAGAGCATACGGTGTTGAGGGCATTGTTAGCCTCAAGTAACTGGAAATAATGTTTCAGTCTAAAGACAACTTGGTACACTCAGAAAAATGTCAAAAATGGTGCTCGAAAGTATACCACAATTCTGAAAATGCTTGGAAAAGGGTGTGGAAAAGTCTGATTTTTAGTTCTTAAAGTCTAAAGACACCCTTCCAAGGTCCAACAATGGCTGCCCAATGTCTGAAGACAACCTGCAACTTCAATAAATCAGTCATTTAAACTTGTCGCAGTCATACAAAACACCTGTATTTGATGGATTTCACCTTCCAAAAGTGAAATTTGTCAAATCTGGGCACAAACAAAGGGCTGGTAAAAAATATCTAAGTCTGAAGACAAATCTGAAAATGGAGTTTCAGGCTTAGATCATCAATGGAAGCTCCACCAAATGCCCAAAAAACTCATAAGAAATGACGCACAAGTAAAATTTTCCAAGTTGGCAAGTGGTTGGAAATGAAAATCAATCTGAAGATAACCTGCAACTACGGAGTTTCAAACTGTAACAACAATGGCAGCTCTTGAAAATGCACTGCAAACTCCTCCAAACAGCCCTTAACCAAAATCGCCTTAGTGTGGATGAGCTGGGCAATGAAGAATAATTCTGAAAATGTGTTCCTAGCCAACAATGGAGGTCAAATCACTCCTAGCAATGGCGCCCAGCAAGGTCTAAAAACAATGGCAGCCCCTTAACACTCAAAAATATCACCAAAATTCATCAAGATATGGAGGAATCAGCCTCCCAAATAAAATCGCCCAACTTTAGCCATGGCACCACCTCCCAAATCTGGAAATTACTCTCAAAAACTTGCTCCAATGGCTGCCAAAAAATATCACCCAGCTGGGAATAGGCAGAAAATGAACAACAAAACTGACTTTCAGCTCCAAATGTGTCAAGTAGACACTTCACCAAAATCGCCCAGCTGGAGAAAATCTTCCAAATCAACAACTTAGCAATCACACTCAGCATATATAATGATATTTTAATGCTCGTCACCTCTCTTTAAACATGTTTTCACCTTGCGTTTTCATCACACAAGCAATGTGGGATAAAACATTTGCACTTTTACACTTGTGTTGGAAAAATCAACTTGCCTAGGAAATAATATTTATTAATTTTTTAAAACATTGCAAGTCATTAAATAATTGTTTTTAATTTTTTAAATAATTATCGACACTTGTAAAAACAATTAAATTTGGGGTCAATTTATTTAAAATATTCCAAAATTTAGATCAAAATTAACCCTTGGGGGAAAATCGCCCCATGTTGGGATAAAAATCCCAATAAAAACTCATTAAAAATTATTAAAATGCTCTTGGGGGAAATTCGCCGCATGTTGGGATAAAAATCCCGACAAAAGTTTCATCAAACTTGCACATAAAATAGGCCAAGGGAAAATCGACTTGGGCATGGATAAAGAATCCACACAAAAATTCACTTCATTTGCAAAAAAAACTCCTTGGTGGAATTTCGACCTCAGTCTGGATGAAAATCCGTACTTAAAACTCATCAAAATGCTCTCAATGGAAAATCGACTTGGGTATTGTTGTGACCATTTCACACATCGCCCCATTGCAAATGGGGACCCTTGCTTTTTTGCTTTTTAGGGTTTGTCTTTTTAGGTTTTCTAGGGTTTTGTCAGTTAGCCTTTGCATTTTGAGTGCTGTCGGGGAGATCAATAGGATAGCAAGTCCGGCTTAAGTGATGTCCTGATCCTGAAATTTGGCTAAGTCTGAAAGTCCTAATCCTGAAATTTGACTAAGTCTGGAAACTGAAAAACCTCAAAAAACTAGATTTTGCAATATAACTCTTGGAGGTCTGAAACCACTCTCAAACATCCTGAAAGTATATATGGAATATAACTTGAAGTATAAGAAAGAAGAAAGATAGAAGGAAATGTCACTTATGGAATATAACTTGTCCTAATAGAGAGTTCAAAAAGTCGAATTTCGCTCCTGTCCTTCACTGAGGATCCAGAGCGAAAAGCGCTCCTGTCCCTCTCCAAGGGTCCAAGGCGAATCGCTCCTGTCCCTCACCAAGGGACCAGAGCGAAAGGGCTTATTTGAGTCATTCCTGGCTTTGTTTGGTCAAATTGAAACATCAAAGGCATGGTGAAGGACAAAATGAGCATGATATAGCATCCAGACTTGATCAAAGACAATGAAATGATGGAGTTTTTGTCTAGAAAGGTAAAAGCGCTCCTGTCCCTCTCTGAAGGACCAGAGCGATTTTATTCATATACACATTTTTAGACCTTGTTTGGACTCGAACTCTTATTCATGGCATGTAACAAGATGATATCTTCCTTAGCCAAGACATTTCATGGTGAAAAGTGAAGCATTTTGGCCTAGAAGACAAAATTCGCTCCTGTCCCTCACTGAAGGACCGGAGCTTGAATTTCAAATTTGCACTGTTCTTGCAGGATCAAGACAATTTTATGATTTGAAGAGACCAAGGAAAACATGATTTATCCATTGAATATAATTTGGAAGGCTAACAAAGGACGGATAAGCTTGGATTTGCAAAATCGCTCCTGTCCCTCTCCAAGGGACCAAGGCGAAAAACCTAATATCCAGTCCTTCTTGCCAAGTTTGGACGAACCTAGGCCAAGGCACAAGTTTGGAATGATACTTGAAGTGCTTCGGGGTGAAATGGAGTTGCAAGGACCATAAACTTCGATGACAATTGGCTAAGGCGCTCCTGTCCTTCACCAAAGGACCAGGGCGAAACCCCACATATGCCTATTTGCCTAACATTTTGAAATGTTATTTTTTGTTTTCAAAACTCAAGAGCAAGTGGGGAATGATGTTTTATGCTTTGAAGGCAATTGGATGTTGATGTGATCAAGAGTTTGTACAATGAACTAAAAGGCGCTCCTGTCCCTCTCCAAGGGACCAGGGCGATTCTTATAAAATCAACAAATTTTCCTCCAGAATCACGCCAAGGCAAGGTGGTGCAAAATGAGAAACACCTTTTGGAAAATGATGGACAAGGAAACATCCCCAAGAATCAACAATTTTTGGCTCAAGTGTAAAAATCGCTCCTGTCCTTCACTGGAGGACCAGGGCGATAATCTTTGGAAGGGACATTTTTGTCTTGGAAAGCAAGTTGAACATGCGTATAACGAACACTAATGATCATTGCCTACCTCACAACTTGATTTGGCGATTTGAAAGACAAGGACCAAGGGCAAAAGAATGAAATCGCTCCTGTCCCTCACCAAGGGACCAGGGCGAAAATGGTTTTAAGGAGCATTCATTCCAAGGATCGAATAAATCAAACTCTAAATTCCCAATGAAAATGCCATCTTGAACGTAAAAAATGAGGTGTTGGGCATGAAAAATAAGAAGTGTGAGGTCTAGAATGAAATCGCTCCTGTCCCTCACCAAGGGACCAAAGCGATCTTGTTAATAACCATTATTTCCATGCTTGGGCGCCAATATTTTTCAAATTGCATTAAATGCCAATTTGGCTAAAACTCCAAGATGTTTTAAAAAAAAATTTAATTGACATTTAATAAAGGCGCATGGTATTTAATAATTAATTTAAGCCTTTAAAAAATCGAATTTTTTAATTATAAAGGCATTTAAAATTAATTATTATTAAATTAAAAATAAAATTGGAGCGCTTGGGATATTGTTTTAATTTTTTAATCAAGTCGGCCTTATTCTTTTATTAATTTTTGTTTGTTTTTGGCCTATTTTGTCAAGTCGGCCTATGGGAGAATGAAGCGCCTATATAATGGGGGTATGTTGAGCAATTTTAATCATCATTCATTCATTATTTCAAGTACGATTTGGAGAAGCAAGGAAGGAGGTGCGAAATCTAGCTTGTGTGGAGCGAATTTCTACCAAGTGTGGAGACTAAGGAAGGCGAAATTCATCTTGAAGGCTATTGGAGAGGCGTATTTCTTGCTAGATTGGAGGGTAAATTCCAGATGTTTTGAAGGTATTTAAAGGCGAATTTCCAGATTTTTGAAGAGGAAGGTGGAGTTCTTTTCCAAGCTAAAGGAGGTGCATTTTATCCAAGGGAGAGCTTTGATCTACACTTTGCCTAGCAAAATTCATCTATTTTTACATCATTTCTTAGAGTTAATTCTCAAGAAGAGGTATGGCAAAATCATCTTGACACCGTTATTCAAGGTTTGATTTTTTAGACATTTTTTGGAAAAATCTAAGTATTATATGGTTAATTAGGAAATGATAACTCAAGTTTTATCATGAAGTTTCCTAATTAAAATCTTGAATCTTCCTTTTAAGTTTAAATTTTAGACTTCAAGATATAGTACTAATTTTGAAATGTTGTGTAGGTATCAAGATGGCGACTCCCAAGCTTGAAGGATCTACAAGTCGGAAGGCTCTCCTCAAGGAAAATCAAGCTAGATCAAGGACGGTCTCCTCCAAGAAGATCAACAAGGGACAAGGGCGACCTCCTCCAGTCTAGCATCGACAAGGATGGCTTTCTTCAATCAAGCATCATCAAGATAAGGGCGACCTCTTCCAATCCAGCGTTCCAAGGCGAGGTACATCATCATCCTACAAATCAAGGACACAAGAAGTCAGAGCAAAGGGTTCGTTGAAGACGCAGATAGTTCCAGAAGAATTAATTAAGGCTAACTTCTCAACGTTACCAAATTGAGTATCAACCAAGTGTCAAATGAGGTGGCATCCTAGTCATCGCTTCTCCAGTCAGTGTGGTCCACCTCAGCACGTCCACATTCAATGTACCTAACTCATGGAAGGTGACACATACTTCTATGTACCTACCCCGACTATTCATTGGTGGAATTTTCCAGAGAGGACATGTGTCCAAGCAATACAATTTTATCATTGGTCAAGCATTAAATGTTATGTAATGGTTGTAACAAACCCCAATTAGGGTTTTTATTATTGAATCGTGGCCATTGATCTCAATTGGATCTAAGCAATCAAATTGTATTGAGGGCACTATATAAGCCCTGGCATTTCATTTTGTAAAGGAGTTAGAGAGAGTTGAAAATAGTTGGAAGCAGTTAGTAGATAGAGAGTAGTTAGAAGGTGATTAGAATAGCAATTAGAGTAGAGTAGAGAGAGAAGGCAAAGATTTTTGCCAAGATGTTGTTGTAAAAGACTTGTAACTTCATTGAAGAAATGGTGAAATTTATGGGTCGATTCGACAATTTGCATGGTCTCTATACTTCTCATATTTGATTTCATGTTATTAGATGAGTGGAAGAAATGTGCTTGATTGATGGTGAAATTCGTATATCCATACTACTAGCAGTTTGTTGATTGCAGACTTGCCTTGCGTAGTCAACTGGAATCGTTCAGCTTAAGCTTAACTTCAATTGTCGCTTCTTCATTGATATGCATCAGCTTGATGGTGTCTATGCCTGCAGTGATGATTTGAACATCATAAAGCTTTCCTTCGAAGATCGCACTAGCCTTGTGGAGATGGTCCTGCGATGTCAAAACAAGACTTACTTAGAATTTCATCAAAGATCATTCATTGCTCCTACATTCTTAGTATTAGTATTAGATCCTCTCCTCGCCCTCATCTTTTTTCCATTTTTTTCAAATCTAAGCTAGTAAGAGCCTGTGTTCCAGCAATATTCAAAGCAAATCAGAAGTTCAATCATCAAATGTAAGTCCCCTTGTGATTCCAGCAAATCACATCATACCACAGAGAGCTTATCCACACGTAGAGATCCTACAACGAAGAACCTTGGAGTCATCCTGATTGATCCTTTTTCGCGATATCTTCAGCAATCAAAGGCTTTACTCAAGAGAGGATAAGGTACCCTTGGGTATTTTATTCTGTGTTTGATAGTGTACAAAATACACGTCAACAGGTATGGACTGAGAGTCTGCACAAAAATCCGCATTAACTTGTCACTAAACAGCTTGGTGGAAAATCGGTCTAGGTATGGAATCATCCTCAACGTTGTCTGCACTATAGTCCGCACTCCCGATGGAAAAACGAAGGTAGTCTGGAAAAATCCTCACACAGCCAAATTTTAATGCTTCCAAGGGAAAAACGACCCAGGCATGGATAAACAATAGTGGAAAATCATAACCAGTATGGATTTCAGGGGAAACCCATGTGTAGTGTGGATTTTGAATGGGGGAAAAGGGTGGGTAGTCTGGAATATGAGGGGAAAAGCACCTCTAGCATAGAATTTGACCTTCTAACCCTTGGAATATGGATTTCCCTTAGGAATTTGACATTTTAACCATTCAAAATCGCTTAGAAACTTCAAAATTTGACTGGACTTGGGCAAATTTTCCAAAAAAATGAGCGAAACGCTAGGAAATTATCGAGATAAAGTGCGAAATCAACTTGAAAAATACCTAGGAGCGAAAAAACAACTCCAAAAGGTCTGAAATACCTTGGCACTTTAAAATCACCGATATGCGTGTTTAAAACACATTAATGCTCAAGAAGGTCAACACTTAGAAAGAATAAATCAAAACTCTAAGGCAACCCCTAGACTTAGGCAAAACTCAGGATCACTCTAACATTTTGACATTTTAAACACATGATCCTATTCAAAATTCAAAAATCCTCTCATCGGCAAAGGCAAACACTAAGAAATTAGGCAAAACTTCTACTCTAAAAAGCGAAAAGTGGTGGTCCCCATTTGCAATGGGGCGATGTGTGAAGACATCACAACACTGTGTCTGGGATCTTGTCATTACAGCAAAAGCTTGACTATGAGTCCTTTCGATAGCAACAGAGTCATCATAGTGCATATAGCGTATAGTAGAG